>NW_024470820.1:127550-193780 GCF_017639515.1 Carcharodon carcharias | reverse complement strand
TCTATAATATACACAGGGACTGCTATTCTCCTATAATATACACAGGGACTGCTATTCCTATAATATACACAGGGACTGCTATTCTCTATAATATACACAGGGGCTGCTATTCTCTATTATAGACACAGGGACTGCTATTCTCTATAATATACACAGGGACTGCTATTCTCTATAATATACACAGGGACTGCTATTCTCTATAATATACACAGGGACTGCTATTCTCTATAATATACACAGGGACTGCTATTCTCTATAATATACACAGGGACTGCTATTCTCTATAATATACACAGGGACTGCTATTCTCTATAATATACACAGGGGCTGCTATTCCCTATAATATACACAGGGGCTGCTATTCTCTATAATATACACAGGGCTGCTATTCCCTATAATATACACAGGGACTGCTATTCTCTATAATATACACAGGGACTGCTATTCTCTATAATATACACAGCGACTGCTATTCTCTATAATATACACAGGGACTGCTATTCTCTATAATATACACAGGGACTGCTATTCTCTATAATACACACAGGGACTGCTATTCTCTATAATATACACAGGGACTGCTATTCTCTATAATATACACAGGGGCTGCTATTCCCTATAATATACACAGGGACTGCTATTCTCTATAATATACACAGGGACTGCTATTCTCTATAATATACACAGGGACTGCTATTCTCTATAATATACACAGGGACTGCTATTCCCTATAATATACACAGGGGCTGCTATTCCCTATAATATACACAGGGACTGCTATTCTCTATAATATACACAGGGACTGCTATTCTCTATAATATACACAGGGACTGCTATTCCCTATAATATACACAGGGACTGCTATTCCCTATAATATACACAGGGACTGCTATTCCCTATAATATACACAGGGACTGTTATTCCCTATAATATACACAGGGACTGCTATTCTCCATAATATACACAGGGACTGCTATTCTCTATAATACACACAGGGACTGCTATTCTCTATAATACACACAGGGACTGCTTATCCCTATAATATACACAGGGACCGCTATTCTCTATAATATACACAGGGGCTGCTATTCTCTATAATATACAAAGGGGCTGCTATTCCCTATAATATACACAGGGACTGCTATTCCCTGTCATTCACACAGGGACTGCTATTCTCTATAATATACACAGGGACTGCTATTCTCTATAATATACACAGGGGCTGCTATTCTCTATAATATACACAGGGACTGCTATTCCCTGTAATACACACAGGGACTGCTATACTCTATAATATACACAGTGACTGCTATTCTCTATAATATACACAGGGACTGCTATTCTCCATAATATACACAGGGATTGCTATTCTCTATAATATACACAGGGGCTGCTATTCCCTATAATACACACAGCAAATGCTATACTCTATAATATACACAGTGACTGCTATTCCCTATAATATACACAGGGACTGTTATTCCCTATAATATACAGAGGGACTGTTATTCCCTATAATATACACAGGGACTGTTATTCCCTATAATATACTCAGGGACTGTTATTCCCTATAATATACACAGGGACTGCTATTCTCTATAATATACACAGTGACTGCTATTCCCTATAATATACACAGGGACTGCTATTCCCTATAATATACACTGGGGCTGCTATTCTCTATAATATACACAGGGGCTGCTATTCCCTATAATATACACAGGGACTGCTATTCTCTATAATATACATAGGGGCTGCTATTCCCTATAATACACACAGGAAATGCTATACTCTATAATATACACAGTGACTGCTATTCTCTATAATATACACAGGAACTGCTATTCTCCATAATATACACAGGGACTGCTATTCTCTATAATATACACAGGGGCTGCTATTCCCTATAATACACACAGCAAATGCTATACTCTATAATATACACAAGGACTGCTACTCCCTATAATATACACAGGGGCTGCTATTCCCTATAATATACACAGGGACTGCTATTCTCTATAATATACACAGGGACTGCTATTCTCTATAATATACACAGGGACTGCTATTCTCTATAATATACACAGGGACTGCTATTCTCTATAATATACACAGGGACTGCTATTCTCTATAATATACACAGGGACTGCTATTCTCTATAATATACACAGGGGATGCTATTCTCTATAATATACACAGGGACTGCTATTCTCTATAATATACACAGGGACTGCTATTCCCTATAATACACACAGGGACTGCTATTCTCTATAATATACACAGGGACTGCTATTCTCTATAATATACACAGGGACTGCTATTCTCTATAATATACACAGGGACTGCTATTCTCTATAATATACACAGGGACTGCTATTCTCTATAATACACACAGGGACTGCTATTCTCTATAATATACACAGGGACTGCTATTCTCTATAATATACACAGGGGCTGCTATTCCCTATAATATACACAGGGACTGCTATTCTCTATAATATACACAGGGACTGCTATTCTCTATAATATACACAGGGACTGCTATTCTCTATAATATACACAGGGACTGCTATTCTCTATAATATACACAGGGACTGCTATTCTCTATAATATACACAGGGACTGCTATTCTCTATAATATACACAGGGACTGCTATTCTCTATAATATACACAGGGGCTGCTATTCCCTATAATATACACAGGGGCTGCTATTCCCTATAATATACACAGGGGCTGTTATTCCCTATAATATACACAGGGGATGCTATTCTCTATAATATACACAGGGACTGCTATTCCCTATAATATACACAGCGACTGCTATTCTCTATAATATACACAGGGACTGCTATTCTCTATAATATACACAGGGACTGCTATTCTCTATAATACACACAGGGACTGCTATTCTCTATAATATACACAGGGACTGCTATTCTCTATAATATACACAGGGGCTGCTATTCCCTATAATATACACAGGGACTGCTATTCTCTATAATATACACAGGGACTGCTATTCTCTATAATATACACAGGGACTGCTATTCTCTATAATATACCCAGTGACTGCTATTCCCTATAATATACACAGGGGCTGCTATTCCCTATAATACACACAGGGACTGCTATTCTCTATAATATGCACAGGGACTGCTATTCTCTATAATATACACAGGGACTGCTATTCCCTATAATATACACAGGGACTGTTATTCCCTATAATATACACAGGGACTGTTATTCCCTATAATATACACAGGGACTGTTATTCCCTATAATATACACAGGGACTGCTATTCTCCATAATATACACAGGGACTGCTATTCTCTATAATACACACAGGGACTGCTATTCTCTATAATACACACAGGGACTGCTTATCCCTATAATATACACAGGGACCGCTATTCTCTATAATATACACAGGGGCTGCTATTCTCTATAATATACACAGGGGCTGCTATTCCCTATAATATGCACAGGGACTGCTATTCCCTATAATTTGCACAGGGACTGCTATTCTCTATAATATACACAGGGACTGCTATTCTCTATAATATACACAGGGACTGCTATTCTCTATAATATACACAGGGACTGCTATTCCCTATAATACACACAGGAAATGCTATACTCTATAATATACACAGTGACTGCTATTCTCTATAATATACACAGGGACTGCTATTCTCCATAATATACACAGGGACTGCTATTCTCCATAAGATACACAGGGACTGCTATTCCCTATAATATACACAGCAAATGCTATACTCTATAATATACACAGTGACTGCTATTCCCTATAATATACACAGGGACTGTTATTCCCTATAATATACAGAGGGACTGTTATTCCCTATAATATACACAGGGACTGTTATTCCCTATAATATACTCAGGGACTGTTATTCCCTATAATATACACAGGGACTGCTATTCTCTATAATATACACAGTGACTGCTATTCCCTATAATATACACAGGGACTGCTATTCCCTATAATATACACTGGGGCTGCTATTCTCTATAATATACACAGGGGCTGCTATTCCCTATAATATACACAGGGACTGCTATTCTCTATAATATACATAGGGGCTGCTATTCCCTATAATACACACAGGAAATGCTATACTCTATAATATACACAGTGACTGCTATTCTCTATAATATACACAGGAACTGCTATTCTCCATAATATACACAGGGACTGCTATTCTCTATAATATACACAGGGGCTGCTATTCCCTATAATACACACAGCAAATGCTATACTCTATAATATACACAAGGACTTCTACTCCCTATAATATACACAGGGGCTGCTATTCCCTATAATATACACAGGGACTGCTATTCTCTATAATACGCACAGGGACTGCTATTCTCTATAATATACACAGGGGCTGCTATTCTCTATAATATACACAGGGACTGCTATTCTCTATAATATACACAGGGACTGCTATTCTCTATAATACACACAGGGACTGCTATTCTCTATAATATACACAGGGGCTGCTATTCTCTATAATATACACAAGGACTGCTATTCTCTATAATACACACAGGGACTGCTATTCTCTATAATACACACAGGGACTGCTATTCCCTATAATATACACAGGGACTGCTATTCTCTATAATATACACTGGGACTGCTATTCTCTATAATATACACAGGGACTGCTATTCTCTATAATATACACAGGGATTGCTATTCTCTATAATACATACAGGGACTGCTATTCTCTATAATATACACAGGGGCTGCTATTCTCTATAATATACACAGGGGCTGCTATTCCCTATAATATACACAGGGACTGCTATTCTCTATAATATACACAGGGGCTGCTATTCCCTATAATATGCACAGGGACTGCTATTCCCTATAATTTGCACAGGGACTGCTATTCTCTATAATATACACAGGGACTGCTATTCTCTATAATATACACAGGGACTGCTATTCTCTATAATATACCCAGGACTGCTATTCTCTGTAATATACACAGGGGCTGCTATTCCCTATAATATACACAGGGGATGCTATTCCCTATAATATACAGAGGGACTGCTATTCTCTATAATATACACAGGGACTGCTATTCTCTATAATATACACAGGGACTGCTATTCCCTATAATATACACAGTGAATGCTATTCTCTATAATATACACAGGGACTGCTATTCCCTATAATATACACAGCGACTGATATTCTCTATAATATACACAGCGACTGCTATTCTCTATAATATACACAGGGGCTGCTATTCTCTATAATATACCCAGGACTGCTATTCTCTGTAATATACACAGGGGCTGCTATTCCCTATAATATACACAGGGGCTGCTATTCCCTATAATATACACAGGGGCTGTTATTCCCTATAATATACACAGGGGATGCTATTCTCTATAATATACACAGGGACTGCTATTCCCTATAATATACACAGCGACTGCTATTCTCTATAATATACACAGGGACTGCTATTCTCTATAATATACACAGGGACTGCTATTCTCTATAATACACACAGGGACTGCTATTCTCTATAATATACACAGGGACTGCTATTCTCTATAATATACACAGGGGCTGCTATTCCCTATAATATACACAGGGACTGCTATTCTCTATAATATACACAGGGACTGCTATTCTCTATAATATACACAGGGACTGCTATTCTCTATAATATACCCTGTGACTGCTATTCCCTATAATATACACAGGGGCTGCTATTCCCTATAATACACACAGGGACTGCTATTCTCTATAATTTGCACAGGGACTGCTATTCTCTATAATATACACAGGGACTGCTATTCCCTATAATATACACAGGGACTGTTATTCCCTATAATATACACAGGGACTGTTATTCCCTATAATATACACAGGGACTGTTATTCCCTATAATATACACAGGGACTGCTATTCTCCATAATATACACAGGGACTGCTATTCTCTATAATACACACAGGGACTGCTATTCTCTATAATACACACAGGGACTGCTTATCCCTATAATATACACAGGGACCGCTATTCTCTATAATATACACAGGGGCTGCTATTCTCTATAATATACACAGGGGCTGCTATTCCCTATAATATACACAGGGACTGCTATTCCCTATAATTTGCACAGGGACTGCTATTCTCTATAATATACACAGGGACTGCTATTCTCTATAATATACACAGGGACTGCTATTCTCTATAATATACACAGGGACTGCTATTCCCTATAATACACACAGGAAATGCTATACTCTATAATATACACAGTGACTGCTATTCTCTATAATATACACAGGGACTGCTATTCTCCATAATATACACAGGGATTGCTATTCTCTATAATATACACAGGGGCTGCTATTCCCTATAATACACACAGCAAATGCTATACTCTATAATATACACAGTGACTGCTATTCCCTATAATATACACAGGGACTGTTATTCCCTATAATATACAGAGGGACTGTTATTCCCTATAATATACACAGGGACTGTTATTCCCTATAATATACTCAGGGACTGTTATTCCCTATAATATACACAGGGACTGCTATTCTCTATAATATACACAGTGACTGCTATTCCCTATAATATACACAGGGACTGCTATTCCCTATAATATACACTGGGGCTGCTATTCTCTATAATATACACAGGGGCTGCTATTCCCTATAATATACACAGGGACTGCTATTCTCTATAATATACATAGGGGCTGCTATTCCCTATAATACACACAGGAAATGCTATACTCTATAATATACACAGTGACTGCTATTCTCTATAATAT
Source organism: Carcharodon carcharias (assembly GCF_017639515.1). NCBI lineage: Eukaryota > Metazoa > Chordata > Chondrichthyes > Lamniformes > Lamnidae > Carcharodon > Carcharodon carcharias. Next base: position 186,941 of record NW_024470820.1, on the reverse strand, counting down.
ACACAGGAACTGCTATTCTCCATAATATACACAGGGACTGCTATTCTCTATAATATACACAGGGGCTGCTATTCCCTATAATACACACAGCAAATGCTATACTCTATAATATACGCAAGGACTTCTACTCCCTATAATATACACAGGGGCTGCTATTCCCTATAATATACACAGGGACTGCTATTCTCTATAATACGCACAGGGACTGCTATTCTCTATAATATACACAGGGGCTGCTATTCTCTATAATATACACAGGGACTGCTATTCTCTATAATATACACAGGGACTGCTATTCTCTATAATACACACAGGGACTGCTATTCTCTATAATATACACAGGGGCTGCTATTCTCTATAATATACACAAGGACTGCTATTCTCTATAATACACACAGGGACTGCTATTCTCTATAATATACACAGGGGCTGCTATTCCCTATAATATACACAGGGGCTGCTATTCCCTATAATATACACAGGGGCTGTTATTCCCTATAATATACACAGGGGATACTATTCTCTATAATATACACAGGGACTGCTATTCCCTATAATATACACAGCGACTGCTATTCTCTATAATATACACAGGGACTGCTATTCTCTATAATATACACAGGGACTGCTATTCTCTATAATACACACAGGGACTGCTATTCTCTATAATATACACAGGGACTGCTATTCTCTATAATATACACAGGGACTGCTATTCCCTATAATATACACAGGGACTGCTATTCTCTATAATATACACAGGGACTGCTATTCTCTATAATATACACAGGGACTGCTATTCTCTATAATATACACAGGGACTGCTATTCTCTATAATATACACAGGGGCTGCTATTCCCTATAATATACACAGGGACTGCTATTCTCTATAATATACACAGGGACTGCTATTCTCTATAATATACACAGGGACTGCTATTCCCTATAATATACACAGGGACTGCTATTCCCTATAATATACACAGGGACTGCTATTCCCTATAATATACACAGGGACTGCTATTCCCTATAATATACACAGGGACTGCTATTCTCTATAATATACACAGGGACTGCTATTCTCTATAATATACACAGGGACTGCTATTCTCTATAATACACACAGGGACTGCTTATCCCTATAATATACACAGGGACCGCTATTCTCTATAATATACACAGGGGCTGCTATTCTCTATAATATACACAGGGGCTGCTATTCCCTATAATATACACAGGGACAGCTATTCCCTATAATTTACACAGGGACTGCTATTCTCTATAATATACACAGGGACTGCTATTCTCTATAATATACACAGGGACTGCTATTCTCTATAATATACACAGGGACTGCTATTCCCTATAATACACACAGGAAATGCTATACTCTATAATATACACAGTGACTGCTATTCTCTATAATATACACAGGGACTGCTATTCTCCATAATATACACAGGGATTGCTATTCTCTATAATATACACAGGGGCTGCTATTCCCTATAATACACACAGCAAATGCTATACTCTATAATATACACAGTGACTGCTATTCCCTATAATATACACAGGGACTGTTATTCCCTATAATATACAGAGGGACTGTTATTCCCTATAATATACACAGGGACTGTTATTCCCTATAATATACTCAGGGACTGTTATTCCCTATAATATACACAGGGACTGCTATTCTCTATAATATACACAGTGACTGCTATTCCCTATAATATACACAGGGACTGCTATTCCCTATAATATACACTGGGGCTGCTATTCTCTATAATATACACAGGGGCTGCTATTCCCTATAATATACACAGGGACTGCTATTCTCTATAATATACATAGGGGCTGCTATTCCCTATAATACACACAGGAAATGCTATACTCTATAATATACACAGTGACTGCTATTCTCTATAATATACACAGGAACTGCTATTCTCCATAATATACACAGGGACTGCTATTCTCTATAATATACACAGGGGCTGCTATTCCCTATAATACACACAGCAAATGCTATACTCTATAATATACGCAAGGACTTCTACTCCCTATAATATACACAGGGGCTGCTATTCCCTATAATATACACAGGGACTGCTATTCTCTATAATACGCACAGGGACTGCTATTCTCTATAATATACACAGGGGCTGCTATTCTCTATAATATACACAGGGACTGCTATTCTCTATAATATACACAGGGACTGCTATTCTCTATAATACACACAGGGACTGCTATTCTCTATAATATACACAGGGGCTGCTATTCTCTATAATATACACAAGGGACTGCTATTCTCTATAATACACACAGGGACTGCTATTCTCTATAATATACACAGGGGCTGCTATTCCCTATAATATACACAGGGGATGCTATTCCCTATAATATACACAGGGGCTGTTATTCCCTATAATATACACAGGGGATGCTATTCTCTATAATATACACAGGGACTGCTATTCCCTATAATATACACAGCGACTGCTATTCTCTATAATATACACAGGGACTGCTATTCTCTATAATATACACAGGGACTGCTATTCTCTATAATATACACAGGGACTGCTATTCTCTATAATATACACAGGGACTGCTATTCTCTATAATATACACAGGGGCTGCTATTCCCTATAATATACACAGGGACTGCTATTCTCTATAATATACACAGGGACTGCTATTCTCTATAATATACACAGGGACTCCTAATATCTATAATATACCCAGGGACTGCTATTCACTATAATATACACAGGGGCTGCTATTCCCTATAATATAAACAGGGACTGCTATTCTCTATTATATACACAGGGACTGCTATTCTCTATAATATACACAGGGGCTGTTTTTCGCTATAATATACACAGGGAATGCTATTCTCCATAATATACACAGGGACTGCTATTCCCTATAATATACACAGGGACTGCTATTCCCTATAATATACACAGGGACTGCTATTCTCTATAATATACACAGGGACTGCTATTCTCTATAATACACACAGGGACTGCTATTCTCTATAATACACACAGGGACTGCTATTCCCTATAATATACACAGGGACTGCTATTCTCTATAATATACACAGGGGCTGCTATTCTCTATAATATACACAGGGGCTGCTATTCCCTATAATATACACAGGGACTGCTATTCCCTATAATTTGCACAGGGACTGCTATTCTCTATAATATACACAGGGACTGCTATTCTCTATAATATACACAGGGACTGCTATTCTCTATAATATACACAGGGCCTGCTATTCCCTATAATACACACAGGAAATGCTATACTCTATAATATACACAGTGACTGCTATTCTCTATAATATACACAGGGACTGCTATTCTCCATAATATACACAGGGATTGCTATTCTCTATAATATACACAGGGGCTGCTATTCCCTATAATACACACAGCAAATGCTATACTCTATAATATACACAGTGACTGCTATTCCCTATAATATACACAGGGACTGTTATTCCCTATAATATACAGAGGGACTGTTATTCCCTATAATATACACAGGGACTGTTATTCCCTATAATATACTCAGGGACTGTTATTCCCTATAATATACACAGGGACTGCTATTCTCTATAATATACACAGTGACTGCTATTCCCTATAATATACACAGGGACTGCTATTCCCTATAATATACACTGGGGCTGCTATTCTCTATAATATACACAGGGGCTGCTATTCCCTATAATATACACAGGGACTGCTATTCTCTATAATATACATAGGGGCTGCTATTCCCTATAATACACACAGGAAATGCTATACTCTATAATATACACAGTGACTGCTATTCTCTATAATATACACAGGAACTGCTATTCTCCATAATATACACAGGGACTGCTATTCTCTATAATATACACAGGGGCTGCTATTCCCTATAATACACACAGCAAATGCTATACTCTATAATATACGCAAGGACTTCTACTCCCTATAATATACACAGGGGCTGCTATTCCCTATAATATACACAGGGACTGCTATTCTCTATAATATACACAGGGACTGCTATTCTCTATAATATACACAGGGACTGCTATTCTCTATAATACACACAGGGACTGCTATTCTCTATAATATACACAGGGGCTGCTATTCTCTATAATATACACAAGGACTGCTATTCTCTATAATACACACAGGGACTGCTATTCTCTATAATATACACAGGGGCTGCTATTCCCTATAATATACACAGGGGCTGCTATTCCCTATAATATACACAGGGGCTGTTATTCCCTATAATATACACAGGGGATACTATTCTCTATAATATACACAGGGACTGCTATTCCCTATAATATACACAGCGACTGCTATTCTCTATAATATACACAGGGACTGCTATTCTCTATAATATACACAGGGACTGCTATTCTCTATAATACACACAGGGACTGCTATTCTCTATAATATACACAGGGACTGCTATTCTCTATAATATACACAGGGGCTGCTATTCCCTATAATATACACAGGGACTGCTATTCTCTATAATATACACAGGGACTGCTATTCTCTATAATATACACAGGGACTGCTATTCTCTATAATATACCCTGTGACTGCTATTCCCTATAATATACACAGGGGCTGCTATTCCCTATAATACACACAGGGACTGCTATTCTCTATAATTTGCACAGGGACTGCTATTCTCTATAATATACACAGGGACTGCTATTCCCTATAATATACACAGGGACTGTTATTCCCTATAATATACACAGGGACTGTTATTCCCTATAATATACACAGGGACTGTTATTCCCTATAATATACACAGGGACTGCTATTCTCCATAATATACACAGGGACTGCTATTCTCTATAATACACACAGGGACTGCTATTCTCTATAATACACACAGGGACTGCTTATCCCTATAATATACACAGGGACCGCTATTCTCTATAATATACACAGGGGCTGCTATTCTCTATAATATACACAGGGGCTGCTATTCCCTATAATATACACAGGGACTGCTATTCCCTATAATTTGCACAGGGACTGCTATTCTCTATAATATACACAGGGACTGCTATTCTCTATAATATACACAGGGACTGCTATTCTCTATAATATACACAGGGACTGCTATTCCCTATAATACACACAGGAAATGCTATACTCTATAATATACACAGTGACTGCTATTCTCTATAATATACACAGGGACTGCTATTCTCCATAATATACACAGGGATTGCTATTCTCTATAATATACACAGGGGCTGCTATTCCCTATAATACACACAGCAAATGCTATACTCTATAATATACACAGTGACTGCTATTCCCTATAATATACACAGGGACTGTTATTCCCTATAATATACAGAGGGACTGTTATTCCCTATAATATACACAGGGACTGTTATTCCCTATAATATACTCAGGGACTGTTATTCCCTATAATATACACAGGGACTGCTATTCTCTATAATATACACAGTGACTGCTATTCCCTATAATATACACAGGGACTGCTATTCCCTATAATATACACTGGGGCTGCTATTCTCTATAATATACACAGGGGCTGCTATTCCCTATAATATACACAGGGACTGCTATTCTCTATAATATACATAGGGGCTGCTATTCCCTATAATACACACAGGAAATGCTATACTCTATAATATACACAGTGACTGCTATTCTCTATAATATACACAGGAACTGCTATTCTCCATAATATACACAGGGACTGCTATTCTCTATAATATACACAGGGGCTGCTATTCCCTATAATACACACAGCAAATGCTATACTCTATAATATACGCAAGGACTTCTACTCCCTATAATATACACAGGGGCTGCTATTCCCTATAATATACACAGGGACTGCTATTCTCTATAATACGCACAGGGACTGCTATTCTCTATAATATACACAGGGGCTGCTATTCTCTATAATATACACAGGGACTGCTATTCTCTATAATATACACAGGGACTGCTATTCTCTATAATACACACAGGGACTGCTATTCTCTATAATATACACAGGGGCTGCTATTCTCTATAATATACACAAGGACTGCTATTCTCTATAATACACACAGGGACTGCTATTCTCTATAATACACACAGGGACTGCTATTCCCTATAATATACACAGGGACTGCTATTCTCTATAATATACACTGGGACTGCTATTCTCTATAATATACACAGGGACTGCTATTCTCTATAATATACACAGGGATTGCTATTCTCTATAATACATACAGGGACTGCTATTCTCTATAATATACACAGGGGCTGCTATTCTCTATAATATACACAGGGGCTGCTATTCCCTATAATATACACAGGGACTGCTATTCTCTATAATATACACAGGGGCTGCTATTCCCTATAATATGCACAGGGACTGCTATTCCCTATAATTTGCACAGGGACTGCTATTCTCTATAATATACACAGGGACTGCTATTCTCTATAATATACACAGGGACTGCTATTCTCTATAATATACCCAGGACTGCTATTCTCTGTAATATACACAGGGGCTGCTATTCCCTATAATATACACAGGGGATGCTATTCCCTATAATATACACAGGGGCTGTTATTCCCTATAATATACACTGGGACTGCTATTCTCTATAATATACACAGGGACTGCTATTCCCTATAATATACACAGCGACTGATATTCTCTATAATATACACAGCGACTGCTATTCTCTATAATATACACAGGGACTGCTATTCTCTATAATGTACACAGGGACTGCTATTCTCTGTAATATACACAGGGGCTGCTATTCCCTATAATATACAGAGGGACTGCTATTCTCTATAATATACGCAGGGACTTCTATTCTCTATAATATACACAGGGACTGCTATTCCCTATAATATACACAGTGAATGCTATTCTCTATAATATACACAGGGACTTCTATTCCCTATAATATACACAGCGACTGATATTCTCTATAATATACACAGCGACTGCTATTCTCTATAATATACACAGGGGCTGCTATTCTCTATAATATACCCAGGACTGCTATTCTCTGTAATATACACAGGGGCTGCTATTCCCTATAATATACACAGGGGCTGCTATTCCCTATAATATACACAGGGGCTGTTATTCCCTATAATATACACAGGGGATACTATTCTCTATAATATACACAGGGACTGCTATTCCCTATAATATACACAGCGACTGCTATTCTCTATAATATACACAGGGACTGCTATTCTCTATAATATACACAGGGACTGCTATTCTCTATAATACACACAGGGACTGCTATTCTCTATAATATACACAGGGACTGCTATTCTCTATAATATACACAGGGGCTGCTATTCCCTATAATATACACAGGGACTGCTATTCTCTATAATATACACAGGGACTGCTATTCTCTATAATATACACAGGGACTGCTATTCTCTATAATATACCCTGTGACTGCTATTCCCTATAATATACACAGGGGCTGCTATTCCCTATAATACACACAGGGACTGCTATTCTCTATAATTTGCACAGGGACTGCTATTCTCTATAATATACACAGGGACTGCTATTCCCTATAATATACACAGGGACTGTTATTCCCTATAATATACACAGGGACTGTTATTCCCTATAATATACACAGGGACTGTTATTCCCTATAATATACACAGGGACTGTTATTCCCTATAATATACACAGGGACTGTTATTCCCTATAATATACACAGGGACTGCTATTCTCTATAATATACACAGGGACTGCTATTCTCTATAATATACACAGGGACTGCTATTCCCTATAATATACACTGGGGCTGCTATTCTCTATAATATACACAGGGGCTGCTATTCCCTATAATACACACAGGAAATGCTATACTCTATAATATACACAGTGACTGCTATTCCCTATAATATACACAGGGACTGCTATTCTCCATAATATACACAGGGACTGCTATTCCCTATAATATACACAGGGACTGCTATTCTCTATAATACGCACAGGGACTGCTATTCCCTTTAATGTACACAGGGACTGCTATTCTCTGTAATATACACAGGGGCTGCTATTCCCTATAATATACACAGGGAGCTATTCTCTATAATATACGCAGGGACTTCTATTCTCTATAATATACACAGGGACTGCTATTCCCTATAATATACACAGTGAATGCTATTCTCTATAATATACACAGGGACTGCTATTCCCTATAATATACACAGCGACTGATATTCTCTATAATATACACAGCGACTGCTATTCTCTGTAATATACACAGGGGCTGCTATTCTCTATAATATACCCAGGACTGCTATTCTCTGTAATATACACAGGGGCTGCTATTCCCTATAATATACACAGGGGCTGCTATTCCCTATAATATACACAGGGGCTGTTATTCCCTATAGTATACACAGGGGATACTATTCTCTATAATATACACAGGGACTGCTATTCCCTATAATATACACAGCGACTGCTATTCTCTATAATATACACAGGGACTGCTATTCTCTATAATATACACAGGGACTGCTATTCTCTATAATACACACAGGGACTGCTATTCTCTATAATATACACAGGGGCTGCTATTCCCTACAATATACACAGGGACTGCTATTCTCTATAATATACACAGGGACTGCTATTCTCTATAATATACACAGGGGTTGCTATTCCCTATAATATACACAGGGACTGCTATTCCCTATAATTTGCACAGGGACTGCTATTCTCTATAATATACACAGGGACTGCTATTCCCTATAATATACACAGGGACTGTTATTCCCTATAATATACACAGGGACTGTTATTCCCTATTATATACACAGGGACTGTTATTCCCTATAATATACACAGGGACTGCTATTCTCTATAATATACACAGTGACTGCTATTCTCTATAATATACACAGGGACTGCTATTCCCTATAATATACACTGGGGCTGCTATTCTCTATAATATACACAGGGGCTGCTATTCCCTATAATATACACAGGGACTGCTATTCTCTATAATATACACAGGGGCTGCTATTCCCTATAATACACACAGGAAATGCTATACTCTATAATATACACAGTGACTGCTATTCCCTATAATATACACAGGGACTGCTATTCTCCATAATATACACAGGGACTGCTATTCTCTATAATATACACAGGGGCTGCTATTCCCTATAATACACACAGGAAATGCTATACTCTATAATATACACAAGGACTGCTACTCCCTATAATATACACAGGGGCTGCTATTCCCTATAATATACACAGGGACTGCTATTCTCTATAATACGCACAGGGACTGCTATTCTCTACAATATACACAGGGGCTGCTATTCCCTATAATTTGCACAGGGACTGCTATTCTCTATAATATACACAGGGACTGCTATTCCCTATAATATACACAGGGACTGCTATTCTCTATAATATACACAGGGGCTGCTATTCCCTATAATACACACAGGAAATGCTATACTCTATAATATACACAGTGACTGCTATTCCCTATAATATACACAGGGACTGCTATTCTCCATAATATACACAGGGACTGCTATTCTCTATAATACGCACAGGGACTGCTATTCTCTACAATATACACAGGGGCTGCTATTCTCTATAATATACACAGGGACTGCTATTCTCTATAATATCCACAGGGACTGCTATTCCCTATAATACACACAGGGACTGCTTATCCCTATAATATACACAGGGACTGCTATTCTCTATAATATACACTGGGACTGCTATTCTCCATAATATACACAGGGACTGCTATTCTCTATAATATACACAGGGATTGCTATTCTCTATAATACATACAGGGACTGCTATTCTCTATAATATACACAGGGACTGCTATTCTCTATAATATACACAGGGGCTGCTATTCTCTATAATATACACAGGGGCTGCTATTCCCTATAATATACACAGGGACTGCTATTCCCTATAATTTGCACAGGGACTGCTATTCTCTATAATACACACAGGGACTGCTATTCTCTATAATATACACAGGGGCTGCTATTCCCTATAATATACACAGGGACTGCTATTCTCTATAATATACACAGGGACTGCTATTCTCTATAATATACACAGGGGCTGCTATTCTCTATAATATACACAGGGGCTGCTATTCTCTATAATATACACAGGGGCTGCTATTCCCTATAATATACACAGGGACTGCTATTCTCTATAATATACACAGGGGCTGCTATTCCCTATAATATACACAGGGACTGCTATTCTCTATAATATACACAGGGGTTGCTATTCCCTATAATATACACAGGGACTGCTATTCCCTATAATTTGCACAGGGACTGCTATTCTCTATAATATACACAGGGACTGCTATTCCCTATAATATACACAGGGACTGTTATTCCCTATAATATACACAGGGACTGTTATTCCCTATAATATACACAGGGACTGTTATTCCCTATAATATACACAGGGACTGTTATTCCCTATAAAATACACAGGGACTGCTATTCTCTATAATATACACAGTGACTGCTATTCTCTATAATATACACAGGGACTGCTATTCCCTATAATATACACTGGGGCTGCTATTCTCTATAATATACACAGGGGCTGCTATTCCCTATAATATACACAGGGACTGCTATTCTCTATAATATACACAGGGGCTGCTATTCCCTATAATACACACAGGAAATGCTATACTCTATAATATACACAGTGACTGCTATTCCCTATAATATACACAGGGACTGCTATTCTCCATAATATACACAGGGACTGCTATTCTCTATAATACACACAGGGACTGCTATTCTCTATAATACACACAGGGACTGCTTATCCCTATAATATACACAGGGACCGCTATTCTCTATAATATACACAGGGGCTGCTATTCTCTATAATATACACAGGGGCTGCTATTCCCTATAATATACACAGGGACTGCTATTCCCTATAATTTGCACAGGGACTGCTATTCTCTATAATATACACAGGGACTGCTATTCTCTATAATATACACAGGGACTGCTATTCTCTATAATATACACAGGGACTGCTATTCCCTATAATACACACAGGAAATGCTATACTCTATAATATACACAGTGACTGCTATTCTCTATAATATACACAGGGACTGCTATTCTCCATAATATACACAGGGATTGCTATTCTCTATAATATACACAGAGGCTGCTATTCCCTATAATACACACAGCAAATGCTATACTCTATAATATACACAGTGACTGCTATTCCCTATAATATACACAGGGACTGTTATTCCCTATAATATACAGAGGGACTGTTATTCCCTATAATATACACAGGGACTGTTATTCCCTATAATATACTCAGGGACTGTTATTCCCTATAATATACACAGGGACTGCTATTCTCTATAATATACACAGTGACTGCTATTCCCTATAATATACACAGGGACTGCTATTCCCTATAATATACACTGGGGCTGCTATTCTCTATAATATACACAGGGGCTGCTATTCCCTATAATATACACAGGGACTGCTATTCTCTATAATATACATAGGGGCTGCTATTCCCTATAATACACACAGGAAATGCTATACTCTATAATATACACAGTGACTGCTATTCTCTATAATATACACAGGAACTGCTATTCTCCATAATATACACAGGGACTGCTATTCTCTATAATATACACAGGGGCTGCTATTCCCTATAATACACACAGCAAATGCTATACTCTATAATATACACAAGGACTTCTACTCCCTATAATATACACAGGGGCTGCTATTCCCTATAATATACACAGGGACTGCTATTCTCTATAATACGCACAGGGACTGCTATTCTCTATAATATACACAGGGGCTGCTATTCTCTATAATATACACAGGGACTGCTATTCTCTATAATATACACAGGGACTGCTATTCTCTATAATACACACAGGGACTGCTATTCTCTATAATATACACAGGGGCTGCTATTCTCTATAATATACACAAGGACTGCTATTCTCTATAATACACACAGGGACTGCTATTCTCTATAATACACACAGGGACTGCTATTCCCTATAATATACACAGGGACTGCTATTCTCTATAATATACACTGGGACTGCTATTCTCTATAATATACACAGGGACTGCTATTCTCTATAATATACACAGGGATTGCTATTCTCTATAATACATACAGGGACTGCTATTCTCTATAATATACACAGGGGCTGCTATTCTCTATAATATACACAGGGGCTGCTATTCCCTATAATATACACAGGGACTGCTATTCTCTATAATATACACAGGGGCTGCTATTCCCTATAATATGCACAGGGACTGCTATTCCCTATAATTTGCACAGGGACTGCTATTCTCTATAATATACACAGGGACTGCTATTCTCTATAATATACACAGGGACTGCTATTCTCTATAATATACCCAGGACTGCTATTCTCTGTAATATACACAGGGGCTGCTATTCCCTATAATATACACAGGGGATGCTATTCCCTATAATATACACAGGGGCTGTTATTCCCTATAATATACACAGGGACTGCTATTCTCTATAATATACACAGGGACTGCTATTCCCTATAATATACACAGCGACTGCTATTCTCTATAATATACACAGCGACTGCTATTCTCTATAATATACACAGGGACTGCTATTCTCTATAATATACACAGGGACTGCTATTCCCTATAATACACACAGGGAATGCTATTCTCTATAATATACACAGGGACTGCTATTCTCTATAATATACACAGGGACTGCTATTCTCCATAATATACACAGGGACTGCTATTCTCTATAATATACACAGGGACTGCTATTCCCTATAATATACACAGGGGCTGCTATTCCCTATAATACACACAGGGACTGCTATTCTCTATAATACACACAGGGACTGCTATTCTCTATAATATACACAGGGGCTGCTATTCTCTATAATATACACAGGGACTGCTATTCTCTATAATATACACAGGGACTGCTATTCCCTATAATATACACAGGGGCTGCTATTCCCTATAATACACACAGGGACTGCTATTCTCTATAATATACACAGGGACTGCTATTCCCTATAATATACACAGCGACTGCTATTCTCTATAATATACACAGGGACTGCTATTCTCTATAATGTACACAGGGACTGCTATTCTCTGTAATATACACAGGGGCTGCTATTCCCTATAATATACACAGGGACTGCTATTCTCTATAATATACGCAGGGACTTCTATTCTCTATAATATACACAGGGACTGCTATTCCCTATAATATACACAGTGAATGCTATTCTCTATAATATACACAGGGACTGCTATTCCCTATAATATACACAGCGACTGATATTCTCTATAATATACACAGCGACTGCTATTCTCTATAATATACACAGGGGCTGCTATTCTCTATAATATACCCAGGACTGCTATTCTCTGTAATATACACAGGGGCTGCTATTCCCTATAATATACACAGGGGCTGCTATTCCCTATAATATACACAGGGGCTGCTATTCCCTATAATATACACAGGGGCTGTTATTCCCTATAATATACACAGGGGATACTATTCTCTATAATATACACAGGGACTGCTATTCCCTATAATATACACAGCGACTGCTATTCTCTATAATATTCACAGGGACTGCTATTCTCTATAATATACACAGGGACTGCTATTCTCTATAATACACACAGGGACTGCTATTCTCTATAATATACACAGGGACTGCTATTCTCTATACTATACACAGGGGCTGCTATTCCCTATAATATACACAGGGACTGCTATTCTCTATAATATACACTGGGACTGCTATTCTCTATAATATACACAGGGACTGCTATTCTCTATAATATACACAGGGACTGCTATTCTCTATAATATACACAGGGACTGCTATTCTCTATAATATACACAGGGGCTGCTATTCTCTATAATATACGCAGGGACTGCTATTCTCTATAATATACCCAGGGACTGCTATTCCCTATAATATACACAGGGGCTGCTATTCCCTATAATACACACAGGGACTGCTATTCTCTATAATATACACAGGGACTGCTATTCCCTATAATATACACAGCGACTGATATTCTCTATAATATACACAGCGACTGCTATTCTCTATAATATACACAGGGACTGCTATTCTCTGTAATATACACAGGGGCTGCTATTCCCTATTATATACACAGGGACTGCTATTCCCTATAATATACACAGTGACTGCTATTCTCTATAATATACACAGGGACTGCTATTCCCTATAATATACACAGCGACTGATATTCTCTATAATATACACAGCTTCTGCTATTCTCTATAATATACACAGGGACTGCTATTCTCTATAATATACCCAGGACTGCTATTCTCTGTAATATACACAGGGGCTGCTATTCCCTATAATATACACAGGGGCTGCTATTCCCTATAATATACACAGGGGCTGTTATTCCCTATAATATACACAGGGGATGCTATTCTCCATAATATACACAGGGACTGCTATTCCCTATAATATACACAGCGACTGCTATTCTCTATAATATACACAGGGACTGCTATTCTCTATAATATGCACAGGGACTGTTATTCTCTATAATATACACAGGGACTGCTATTCTCTATAATATACACAGGGACTGCTATTCTCTATAATGTACACGGGGCTGCTATTCTCTATAATATACACAGGGACTGCTATTCTCTATAATATACACAGGGACTTCTATTCTCTGTAATATACACAGGGGCTGCTATTCTCTATAATATACACAGGGGCTGCTATTCTCTATAATATACACAGGGGCTGCTATTCTCTATAATATACACAGGGGCTGCTATTCTCTATAATATACACAGGTACTGCTATTCTCGATAATATACACAGGGACTGCTATTCTCTATAATATACACAGGGGCTGCTTTTCTCTATAATATACACAGGGACTGCTATTCTCTATAATATACACAGGGGTTGTTATTTTATATAATATGTGCAGGGACTGCTAGTCTCTGTAATATAGTCAGGGGTGACTATTCCCTATAATATACCCAGTGTTGTGGAGATAAGCCAGGGAACTACAGACCAGTGAGTCTCACGTCAGTGGTAGGGAAACTAGTGGAGAAATTTCTGAAGGAGAGAATCTATCTCCACTTGGAGAGGCAAGGTTTGATCAGGGATAGTCAGTGTGGCTTTTTCAGAGGGAGGTCATGCCTAACAAATTGGATTGAATTTTTTGAGGAGGTGACCAGCTGTGTCGATGAGGGTAGTGTAGTTGATGTTGTTTATATGGATTTCAGCAAAGCCTTTGACAAGGTCCCACATGGGAGACTTATAAAGAAGGCAAAGGCACATGGGCTACAGGGTAACTTGATCAGGTGGATTCACATTTGGCTTAGTTGTAGGAAACAGAGGGTGATGACAGAAGGATGCTTTAGTGACTGGAAGCCAGTGTCCAGTGGCGTACCACAGGGATCTGTGCTGGGTCCCCTATCATTCATCATTTATATAAACGACATAGATGACTATGTGGGGGGTAGGATTAGTAAGTTTGTGGATGACACAAAGATTGGCCGGGTGGTTAACAATGAGTTTGAGTGTCTTGGGCTACAGGAAGATATAGATGGGATGGTCAAATGGGCAGATAAGTAGCGGATGGAATTTAACCCTGAAAAGTGTGAGGTGATACACTTTGGAAGGAGTAATTGGACAAGGAAGTATTCAATGAGCGGCATGACACTAGGAAGTTCTGGGGAACAAAGGGACCTTGGCGTGTGTGTCCATAGATCTCTGAAGGCAGGGGGGCATGTTAGTGGGGCGGTGAAAAAGGCATATGGGACACTTGCCTTTATCAATCGAGGCATAGGTTACAAAAGTAGGGAGGTCATGTTGGAGTTGTATAGACCCTTGGTGAGGCCACAGCTGGAGTACTGTGTGCAGTTCTGGTCGCCACATTATAGGAAGGATGTGATTGCACTGGAGGGGGTGCAGAGGAGATTCACCAGGATGTTGCCTTGGGATGAAACATTTAAGTTATGGAGAGAGGTTGGATAGACTTGGGTTGTTTTGGTTGGAGCAGAGAAGACTGAGGGGCGACCTGATCGAGGTGGACAAGATTATGAGGGGCATGGACAGGGGGGATAGGGAGCAGCTGTTCCCCTTAGTTGAAGGGTCAGTCACATGGGGGACATAAATTCAAGGTGAGGGGGGCAGGAGGTTTAGGGGGGGGATGTGAGGAGAAGCTTTTTTACCCAGAGGATGGGGAGGGTCTGGAATGCGCTGCCTGGGAGGGTGGTGGAGGTGGGTTAGCCTCACATCCTTTAAAAAGCACCTGGATGAGCACTTGGCACCTCATAAACATTCAAGGCGATGGGGCCAAGATGCTGGTCAATGGGGTTAGGGAGGTAGCTCAGGTGTTTCTCACAGGGTCGGCGCAGACTCGATGGGCCGAAGGGCCTCTTCTGCACTGTGATTCTGATTCTGACACTCCCCCCCGCCCACCCCATTTAAGTTTCCCTCTGTAAACAGTAACTGGGATAGTGGCAATGTTCAGCCAGAGGGTGGCGCCAAGGAGCCAACAGTCAAACAGTTCCCCATTCAGTTTTTCTATGTAAACAGTCACGATGCAGTGATGGGTACAGGACACCAGGTGGCACCAGAGTGCAAACACCTTTTCCCCCTTTCTCCCCCCACACCCTCCTTACTCCATTTTGATTTGCATCGCATCACATGGTCAAACATTCCCTCCCCATTCCACTTATCTACGTAAACAGTCACATACAATGGATACAGGTGACACCAAGAATGGCCACGTTTGTCCTCCTCCTCCTCTCTCCTTACTCCATTTTGATCTCCAATGCCCTGTTGCGTCGCGCGGTCAAACATTCCCCTCCCTGTTCAGTTTTTCTATGTAAACGGTCACACGCAATGATGGCTACAGGACACCAGGTTGCGCCAACGAAGGGCACCTTTGTCCTCCTCCTCTCTCCCTACTCCATTTTGATCTCCAATGCCCTGTTGCGTCGCGCGGTCAAACATTCCCCTCCCTGTTCAGTTTTTCTATGTAAACGGTCACACGCAATGATGGCTACAGGACACCAGGTGGCGCTAAGGATGAGCACCTTTGTCCTCCTCCTCCTCTCTCCTTACTCCATTTCGATCTCCAATGCCCTGTTGCGTCGCGCGGTCAAACATTCCCCTCCCTGTTCAGTTTTTCTATGTAAACGGTCACACGCAATGATGGCTACAGGACACCAGGTTGCGCCAACGAAGGGCACCTTTGTCCTCCTCCTCTCTCCCTACTCCATTTTGATCTCCAATGCCCTGTTGTGTCGCGCGGTCAAACATTCCCCTCCCTGTTCAGTTTTTCTATGTAAACGGTCACACGCAATGATGGCTACAGGACACCAGGTTGCGCCAACGAAGGGCACCTTTGTCCTCCTCCTCTCTCCTTACTCCATTTCGATCTCCAATGCCCTGTTGCGTCGCGCGGTCAAGCATTCCCCTCCCTGTTCAGTTTTTCTATGTAAACGGTCACACGCAATGATGGCTACAGGACACCAGGTGGCGCTAAGAATGGCCACGTTTGTCCTCCTCCTCCTCTCTCCTTACTCCATTTTGATTTGTACCCCCGGCACCTTCGTGCTGTCAACTGTGCCCCCCCCACCAGCCCCCTCCCCGGTGGGGGATTTTCCTATGTCAACAGTCACGGCGCAGTGTCGGGCTGCCTCCACCGCGTGGCGCCGTTTTTAACGTCGTTTTCTCTCTCTCTCTCTCTCTCTCTCTCTCCCCCCCAACCCCTCCCCCCCACACCGCCGCAGATCCCGGTGACATGCAGCCCCAAGTACGTCCAGGCGTTCGAGCCCAAGAGGCAGCTGCAGCACCAGGGGGGCGAGCCACTGACACTGCTGGACTGCACCGACCTGTTCTTCGAGGCCCAGGCGAAGGAGCGGGCGCCGAGGGGGCCGGCGGCGGCGGCGGCGCGGGGGGCCTGGCGCCGGCCCTACCGCGACCACTATGTGAGGCGGGGCTACGCGCTGGTGGCCCCCAGCGGCTACCTGACCTTCGCCTCCGGCTCGGCGCTGGGCGAGGGGGCCGGAGAGGAGGACGAGGAGGAGGAGGAGGACGAAGAGGAGGAGGAGGACGAGGAGGAGGAGGAGGAGGAGGAGGAGGAAGGGGGGGCCGCCGGCGGTGCCGGAGGGGGAGGGGCGGGCGGGGGAGGAGCCCTGGCCGGCCTGAAGCTGCCCACCTTCTTCGGCGGGGGGGCGCTGACCGAGGAGCAGCGTGGCCTCCACAGGCAGGTCCTCAGTATGAGGAGCCACGTAGACAAGGTCCTCAACTTCCGCTTCCTCAAGTCGGTCTACCCGCGCACCATGGAGTCGCAGGTGGACCGCGCCTGGACCATCTGCTCCTACCTGGCCTGCCTCCTGCATGAGCCCATGGGGCTGCGGTGAGAGGCTGGGATCGCGCTGTGCGCCGGTGGTGGGGAGAGGGAGGGGAGGGGAGGGGTTGCCTCCCTCACTCACCCGACAGCCCACCTCCCTCCCTCCCCTCTCCGGCGGGGGGGGGGGGGGGGGGGGGGTGGGTGCGTTTGGAGAGCGGCGCCACCTCCTGCAGTCGCAGTGCCGCCCCTCCCTCCCTCCCTCCCTTAATTCCCAATTTCGAAGGGGCGGTGAGGGCTGGTTGGTTGTTGGGGGGGCGGGGTGGGGGTTGGGGTAGGGCGGTAGATTCAGGTTTAGCACCGGACGACCCTCCTCGATCGCTCCCCACCACCCCCACCCCCCCACCCACCCACAACTGATCAGCTCTTGGGTGACGCAGGGAGGGGAGGAGGGGGCTAGCGCGACAGGGGGGTGGTGAAAGATGTACGGACTGCGAGGGGTTTTAGAGGGAGGGAGGGAGGGAGAGGCACGGACGTCTCCTCCATTGAACAGGATGGCTTCCGCTGCCGAATTTTGTGCTTCGATTTCCGTGTTCACACTTTGCTTTTCATTAAAACACTGATTTCCAGTTTTCGACAGCCTCCAGAGTCTTTTCTCCGTGGCCTCTCCGTACGCCGTTGGACTGAGGGTGGAGGGTGCAGGGAAATCAGCCAGGGTTCCTGCTCCTGATCCCTGTCCAGTGATCCCTGGGTTAGAGAGAGAAGAGAAATCAGCCAGGGTTCCTGCTCCTGATCCCTGTCCAGTGACCCCTGGGTTAGAGAGAGAGAGGGGAAATCAGCCAGGGTTCCTGCTCCTGATCCCTGTCCAGTGATCCCTGGGTTAGAGAGAGAGAGGAAATCAGCCAGGGTTCCTGCTCCTGATCTCTGTCCAGTGATCCCAGGTTTAGAGAGAGAGGGGTGAAATCAGCCAGGGTTCCTGCTCCTGATCACTGTCCAGTGATCCCTGGGTTAGTGAGAGGGGAAATCAGCCAGGGTTCCTGCTCCTGATCCCTGTCCAGTGATCCCTGGGTTAGAGAGAGAAGAGAAATCAGCCAGGGTTCCTGCTCCTGATCTCTGTCCAGTGATCCCTGAGTTAGAGAGAGAGGGGAAATCAGCCAGGGTTCCTGCTCCTGATCACTGTCCAGTGATCCCTGGGTTAGAGAGAAAGAGAGACCGGAAATCATCCAGGGGGTTCCTGCTCCTGATCCCTGGGTTAGAGAGAGAGAGAGCGATGGAAATCATCCAGGGGGTTCCTGCTCCTGATCACTGTCCAGTGATCCCTGGGTTAGAGAGAGAGGGGAAATCAGCCAGGGTTGCTGCTCCTGGTCACTGTCCAGTGATCCCTGGGTTAGAGAGAGAGGGGAAATCAGCCAGGGTTCCTGCTCCTGATCGCTGTCCAGTGATCCCTGGGTAAGAGAGAGAGAGGGGAAATCAGCCAGGGTTCCTGCTCCTGATCCCTGTCCAGTGATCCCTGGGTTAGAGAGAGAGAGGAAATCAGCAAGGGATCCTGCTCCTGATCACTGTCCAGTGACCCCTGGGTTAGAGAGAGAGAGGGGAAATCAGCCAGGGTTCCTGCTCCTGATCACTGTCCAGTGATCCCTGGGTTAGAGAGAGAGAGGAAATCAGCCAGGGTTCCTGCTCCTGATCACTGTCCAGTGATCCCTGGGTTAGAGAGAGGGGAAATCAGCCAGGGTTCCTGCTCCTGATCACTGTCCAGTGATCCCTGGGTTAGAGAGAGGTGAAATCAGCCAGGGTTCCTGCTCCTGATCACTGTCCAGTGATCCCTGGGTTAGAAAGAGAGAGGCGTGGGTGGGGGGGAAATCAGCCAGGGTTCCTGCTCCTGATCACTGTCCAGTGACCCCTGGGTTAGAGAGAGAGAGGGGAAAACAGCCAGGGTTCCTCTATACATACGAACATCCGAATTAGGAGCAGCGTCAGCCACTCGGCCACTCTAACCTGCTCCCCCATTCAATACGATGGTGGCTGATCCGATTGTCCCCTCAACCCCACATTCCTGCCTCCCCCCCCCCCCCCCGATAACCTTTCCCCCCCTTGTTAATCCAGAGTCTATCTTGCTCGCACCTAAAAAATATTCAAAGGCTCTTATCCCACCGCCTGTTGAGGGAGAGACTCCCACCAAAGATTCACCTCCCACTGAGTGAAAATATTTCACTTCATCTCTGTCCTATATAGACGACCCCTTATTTTTAAAGTGACCCCCCCACCCCCCACCTCGTTCTAGATTCTCCCACAAGAGGAAACATCCACTCCACACTCCTGCCTCTACCATCAGCTTTTATATTCCACAATAACCTTTCATGTGGCACCTTATCAAATGCCTTCTGGGAATCGAAGTACAGCACATCCACCGGTTCCCCTTTATCCGCAGCCCCAACAATTTGCTCAGGACCACTTCCCTGGTGATCCTAATTTTCCAGAGTTCCTCCCTGCCTTCCATTTCCATCTTTTCTGGGATGTTACTGGTATCCTCTGTCGTGAAAACCGATGCAAAATACCTGTTCCATTCACCTGCCATCTCCTTATTTTCCATTATCCATTCTCCAGACTCACTTTCTATACGACCGACACTCTGTATTAACTTTTATTTAAATATGTCGACATTCTTGCTATTTCTAGCTAGCTTCCTCTTGTACTCTAATCTGTCCCTTGTTGATCAATGTTTGTCATTCTTTACTGTTCTTTATATCCTGTCCAGTCATCTGACCTGCCGCTCATCATTGTGCTTTTTCTTTAATAACTTTTAACACTAACTTTAATTTGTTTTAACCACAGATGGTGAACACTCTCATTAGGAATTTTCATTATCCTTGGACTATATCTATTCTATGTATTCCGAAATATCCCTTTAAATGTCTGCCACTCACCTCTATTGAGCTATTTCCTCATTTGCCAGTTTCCTTCAGTAAGCGCTGCTTTCACGCCCTCATATTTGCCATTATTTAAGTTTAAAATACTAGTCTCGGACCCACTCTTCTCCCCCTCACACTGAATGCAAAATTCAATATGATCACTGCTACCTTGGGGTGCCTTCACTCGAAGGTCATTGATTAACCCGATCTCCTTGCTCAATACCAGATCTGTGTTGCCCGCTTAGTGTCAAAACATGATGTTCTAAAAAACTACCCCCAAAGCATCTATCAATAACTCATCTAGGCTACACTTGCCGCATCTGATTTTCCCAGTCTATACGCAGAGTTACTCCTCATCACTGTCCAGTGACATGTGTGAAAGAGAAAGGGGTTCCTGCTCCTGATCACTGTCCAGTGATCCCTTGGTTAGAGCGGGGGGAAATCAGCCAGGGTTCCTGCTCCTGATCACTGTCCAGTGATCTCTGGGTTAGAGAGAGAGAGAGAGAGAGAGAGGGGAAATCAGCCAGTGTTCCTGCGCCTGATCCCTGGGTTAGAGAGAGAGAGAGAGAGAGAGAGAGGGGGGAAATCAGCCAGGGTTCCTGCTCCTGAGTTAGAGAGAGAGAGAGAGAGAGAGGGGAAATCAGCCAAGGTTCCTGCTCCTGATCCCTGTTTGGTGATGTGTGTGCCCTCCGGTCACATTCCCCAGGCCCCCTCCAATGCAGGGAGACAAAGACTCGGTGTTTCGGTTTGAATTTATTGATACAGAAAATAGAACATAGAAAACGTGCTCAATTCTTGTATCCTCGACTGGCCCTTCGACCCCTGGCTCGCTCGAACTTCCTGCCCCTCGAACGGATATAGGGCCTGCGGGAGAGAACGGAGAGAGACTGAGACTGTGCCCGGCCGTGGGTGGGAAAGAGGGGGGGGGAGGGAGCGTGGGGAGTCAGGAGGAGGGGGGAAGGAGGGAGTCAGTGGGAAGGAGGGAGTCGGGGGGAGGGGGGAAGGAGGGAGTCGGGGGGAAGGAGGGAGTCGGGGGGAGGGGGGAAGGAGGGAGTCGGGGGGAGGGGGGAAGGAGGGAGTCAGTGGGAAGGAGGGAGTCGGGGAGGGGGGAAGGAGGGAGTCGGAGGGAAGGAGGGAGTCGGGGGGAAGGAGGGAGTCGGGGGGAAGGAGGGAGTCGGGGGGAAGGAGGGAGTCGGGGGGACGGGGGAAGGAGGGAGTCGGGGGGAAGGAGGGAGTCGGGGGGAAGGAGGGAGTCGGGGGGAAGGAGGGAGTCGGGGGGAAGGAGGGAGTCGGGGGGAAGGAGGGAGTCGGGGGGAAGGAGGGAGTCGGGGGGGAGGGGGGAAGGAGGGAGTCGGGGGGAAGGAGGGAGTCGGGGGGAAGGAGGGAGTCGGGGGGAAGGAGGGAGTCGGGGGGAAGGAGGGAGTCGGGGGGAAGGAGGGAGTCGGGGGGAAGGAGGGAGTCAGGAGGGAAGGAGGGAGTCAGGAGGGAAGGAGGGAGTCGGGGGAGGGGAGAAGGAGGGAGTCGGGGGGAAGGAGGGAGTCGGGGCTGGGGGAGGGAGAGATGCATTTGAAGGGAAAGGCTCTGGGGTTCAGGGAGGTGTGAGACAGCAGCACTGGGTGGGGGAGAGAGCGAGACAGGGAGAGGAAGCAGCTACTTACTTGGTGTGGCTGTGTGGAGTTCCAGGTGCAGGTCCAAAATGTCTGTAAACTTCCCGGCCCTTACGAGGACCTGGACAGAAGGAACGAGGTAGAACATCACAGCAGGAATATAGATCCATCCCCGTGCTGTACCTGTCCTGGGAGTGTTTGATGGGGACGGTGTAGAGGGAGATTTACTCTGTATCTAACCCCGTGCTGTACCTGTCCTGGGAGTGTTTGATGGGGACAGTGTAGAGGGATATTTACTCTGTATCTAACCCCGTGCTGTACCTGTCCTGGGAGTGTTTGATGGGGACAGTGTAGAGGGAGATTTACTCTGTATCTAACCCCGTGCTGTACCTGTCCTGGGAGTGTTTGATGGCGACAGTGTAGAGGGAGATTTACTCTGTATCTAACCCCGTGCTGTATCTGCCCTCGGAGTGTTTGATGGGGACAGTGTAGAGGCAGATTTACTCTGTATCTAACCCCGTGCTGTTCCTGTCCTGGGAGTGTTTGATGGAGACAGTGTAGAGGGAGATTTACTCTGTATCTAACCCCGTGCTGTACCTGTCCTGGGGGTGTTTGATGGGGACGGTGTAGGGGGAACTTTACTCTGTATCTAACCCCGTGCTGTACCTGTCCTGGGAGTGTTTGATGGGGACAGTGTAGAGGGAGCTTTACTCTGTATCTAACCCCGTGCTGTACCTGTCCTGGGAGTGTTTGATGGGGACAGTGTAGAGGGAGATTTACTCTGTATCTAAACCCGTGCTGACCCCGTGCTGTACCTGTCCTGGGAGTGTTTGATGGGGACGGTGTAGAGGGAGATTTACTCTGTATCTAACCCCGTGCTGTACCTGTCCTGGGAGTGTTTGATGGGGACAGTGTAGAGGGAGATTTACTCTGTATCTAACCCCGTGCTGTACCTGTCCTGGGAGTGATGATGTGGACAGTGTAGAGGGAGATTTACTCTGTATCTAACCCCGTGCTGTACCTGTCCTGGGAGTGTTTGATGGGGACAGTGTAGGGGGAGATTTACTCTGTATCTAACCCCGTGCTGTACCTGTCCTGGGAGTGTTGGATGGGGACGGAGTGGAGGGAGCTTCACTCACCTGAGAGCAGCACTGTCCCTTGACCCTTGGGGGCAGCCAGGGCCAGCTGGTCGAAGGTCATGATCTGGCCACCAGCCTTCAGGATCCGGTGACGAGCCACATCGGTCACTCGGAGGGCACACACCTGGAGAGGGAGGGAGGAACAAGATTGGACAAGTTGAAGGAGGTTGGGGGGGGGGGGGGAGAAAAGTACGCCGGATGGGCTGACCAGCCGCTGTAGCTGGCCGGCGACGCTGGGGGTCGGGTGCGTCACTGCCTGCGAAGCGCGGTTTCGGCTCTCACCTTGAGCTTGGGGATGTCCCAGATGCGGACGTCGTCCGTGATGGAACCCACGACCACCGCTGTCTTGCCCTCGCGACCGGGCATCTTCATCTTGCGGATCTTCACCAGGAAGCGTGTGTGGGGAGGGGGGTATGGAAAGGCAAGAAGTCGGGATTAGCTGACAGTGTTAAAGCCCTTCACGCCACACACACACAGCAAGATCTCCCGGTATTTACACAATGTTGCCTCTGAGGGATAAATATTACATCTCCCTCTGACAGTGCAGCACTCCCTCAGTACTGACCCTCCGACAGTGCAGCGCTCCCTCAGTACTGACCCTCCGACAGTGCAGCACTCCCTCAGCACTGACCCGACAGTGCAGCACTCCCTCAGTACTGACCCTCTGACAGTGCAGCATTCCCTCAGTACTGACCCTCTGACAGTGCAGCACTCCCTCAGTACTGACCCTCCGACAGTGCTGCACTCCCTCAGTACTGACCCTCTGACAGTGCGGCACTCCCTCAGTACTGACCCTCTGACAGTGCAGCACTCCCTCAGTACTGACCCTCTGACAGTGCAGCACTCCCTCAGTACTGGCACCGGAGTGGGGAGTGTCAGCCTGGATTATGGAGCTCAAATCCTAGGAACTCCCACCCTAACAGCACCGTGGGAGTACCTACACAACAGGGTCAAAATCCTGGAACTCCCTCCCTAACAGCGCCTTGGGTGTACCTACACCACACAGACAAAATCCTGGAACTCCCTCCCTAACAGCACCGTGGGTGTACCTACACCACAGGGACAAAATCCTGGAACTCCCTCCCTCACAGCACCGTGGGTGTACCTACACCACAGGGACCCCCACCATCTCAAGGGACAATTAAGGATGGGCAATAACTTCTGAAGACTCACCAGGCGGGCTAGGGACAGTGGAGGGCGATTGGTGCGACTCATGAAGAGACGCCTCAGGACAACCTTGTTGAAGGGAGCATTCGATCGTCGGGCCAGGAATCGGTACAACTGTGCGGAGAGCAGGGGGAGAAAAAGAAAGACATCAATAAATGGCACAGCCCCCTGCCTACATACATAGAGGTCCCACAGGGGCCGAAGAAACCATATTGAGTCACGTCAGCATGAACTGTTGGAGCTCAAATCCTAGAGTATATACATCTCCCCCCGACAGTGCGGCACTCCCTCGGCACTCACCCCCCCGAGAGCGCGGCACTCCCTCGGCACTCACCCCCCGACAGCGCGGCACTCCCTCGGCACTCACCCCCCGACAGCGCGGCACTCCCTCGGCACTCACCCCCCCGACAGCGCGGCACTCCCTCGGCACTCACCCCCCGACAGCGCGGCACTCCCTCGGCACTCACCCCCCGACAGCGCGGCACTCACCCCCCGACAGCGCGGCACTCCCTCGGCACTCACCCCCCGACAGCGCGGCACTCCCTCGGCACTCACCCCCCGACAGCGCGGCACTCACCCCCCGACAGCGCGGCACTCCCTCGGCACTCACCCCCCGACAGCGCGGCACTCCCTCGGCACTCACCCCCCCGAGAGCGCGGCACTCCCTCGGCACTCACCCCCCGACAGCGCGGCACTCCCTCGGCACTCACCCCCCGACAGCGCGGCACTCCCTCGGCACTCACCCCCCGACAGCGCGGCACTCCCTCGGCACTCACCCCCCGACAGCGCGGCACTCCCTCGGCACTCACCCCCCGACAGCGCGGCACTCCCTCGGCACTCACCCCCCGACAGCGCGGCACTCCCTCGGCACTCACCCCCCGACAGCGCGGCACTCACCCCCCGACAGCGCGGCACTCACCCCCCGACAGCGCGGCACTCACCCCCCGACAGCGCGGCACTCACCCCCCGACAGCGCGGCACTCACCCCCCGACAGCGCGGCACTCACCCCCCGACAGCGCGGCACTCACCCCCCGACAGCGCGGCACTCACCCCCCGACAGCGCGGCACTCCCTCGGCACTCACCCCCCGACAGCGCGGCACTCCCTCGGCACTCACCCCCCGACAGCGCGGCACTCACCCCCCCCGACAGCGCGGCACTCCCTCGGCACTCACCCCCCGACAGCGCGGCACTCCCTCGGCACTCACCCCCCGACAGCGCGGCACTCCCTCGGCACTCACCCCCCGACAGCGCGGCACTCCCTCGGCACTCACCCCCCGACAGCGCGGCACTCCCTCGGCACTCACCCCCCGACAGCGCGGCACTCACCCCCCGACAGCGCGGCACTCACCCCCCGACAGCGCGGCACTCACCCCCCCCGACAGCGCGGCACTCACCCCCCGACAGCGCGGCACTCACCCCCCCGACAGCGCGGCACTCACCCCCCCCGACAGCGCGGCACTCACCCCCCCGACAGCGCGGCACTCACCCCCCCGACAGCGCGGCACTCACCCCCCCGACAGCGCGGCACTCACCCCCCCCGACAGCGCGGCACTCACCCCCCCCGACAGCGCGGCACTCACCCCCCCCGACAGCGCGGCACTCACCCCCCCGACAGCGCGGCACTCACCCCCCCGACAGCGCGGCACTCACCCCCCCGACAGCGCGGCACTCACCCCCCCGACAGCGCGGCACTCACCCCCCCCGACAGCGCGGCACTCACCCCCCCGACAGCGCGGCACTCACCCCCCCGACAGCGCGGCACTCACCCCCCCGACAGCGCGGCACTCACCCCCCCCGACAGCGCGGCACTCACCCCCCCGACAGCGCGGCACTCACCCCCCCGACAGCGCGGCACTCACCCCCCCGACAGCGCGGCACTCCCTCGGCACTGACCCCCCGACAGTGCGGCACTCCCTCGGCACTGACCCCCCGACAGTGCGGCACTCCCTCGGCACTGACCCCCCGACAGCGCGGCACTCCCTCGGCACTGACCCCCCGACAGCGCGGCACTCCGTCGGCACTCACCCCCCCGACAGCGCGGCACTCACCCCCCCGACAGCGCGGCACTCACCCCCCCGACAGCGCGGCACTCACCCCCCCCCCCCCCGACAGCGCGGCACTCACCCCCCCCCCCCCGACAGCGCGGCACTCACCCCCCCCCCCCCCCGACAGCGCGGCACTCACCCCCCCCCCCGACAGCGCGGCACTCACCCCCCCCCCCCGACAGCGCGGCACTCACCCCCCCCCCCGACAGCGCGGCACTCACCCCCCCGACAGCGCGGCACTCACCCCCCCGACAGCGCGGCACTCACCCCCCCGACAGCGCGGCACTCACCCCCCCGACAGCGCGGCACTCACCCCCCCGACAGCGCGGCACTCACCCCCCCGACAGCGCGGCACTCACCCCCCCGACAGTGCGGCACTCCCTCGGCACTGACCCCCCGACAGCGCGGCACTCCCTCGGCACTGACCCCCCGACAGCGCGGCACTCCCTCGCACTCACCCCCCGACAGCGCGGCACTTCCCTCGGCACTCACCCCCCGACAGCGC
The DNA here is from genome assembly GCF_017639515.1 of Carcharodon carcharias. NCBI lineage: Eukaryota > Metazoa > Chordata > Chondrichthyes > Lamniformes > Lamnidae > Carcharodon > Carcharodon carcharias. The sequence continues at coordinate 159,040 of NW_024470820.1, read as the reverse complement.
GGCACTCCCTCGGCCACTCACCCCCCGACAGCGCGGCACTCCCTCGGCACTCACCCCCCGACAGCGCGGCACTCCCTCGGCACTCACCCCCCGACAGCGCGGCACTTCCCTCGGCACTCACCCCCCGACAGCGCGGCACTCCCTCGGCACTCACCCCCCGACAGCGCGGCACTCCCTCGGCACTCACCCCCCCGACAGCGCGGCACTCCCTCGGCACTCACCCCCCGACAGCGCGGCACTCCCTCGGCACTCACCCCCCGACAGCGCGGCACTCCCTCGGCACTCACCCCCCGACAGCGCGGCACTCCCTCGGCACTCACCCCCCGACAGCGCGGCACTCCCTCGGCACTCACCCCCCGACAGCGCGGCACTCCCTCGGCACTCACCCCCCGACAGCGCGGCACTCCCTCGGCACTCACCCCCCGACAGCGCGGCACTCACCCCCCGACAGCGCGGCACTCACCCCCCCCGACAGCGCGGCACTCACCCCCCCCCCCCCCGACAGCGCGGCACTCACCCCCCCCCCCGACAGCGCGGCACTCACCCCCCCACCGACAGCGCGGCACTCACCCCCCCACCGACAGCGCGGCACTCACCCCCCCACCGACAGCGCGGCACTCACCCCCCCACCGACAGCGCGGCACTCACCCCCCCACCGACAGCGCGGCACTCACCCCCCCACCGACAGCGCGGCACACACCCCCCCCGACAGCGCGGCACTCCCTCGGCACTCACCCCCCGACAGCGCGGCACTCCCTCGGCACTCACCCCCCGACAGCGCGGCACTCCCTCGGCACTCACCCCCCGACAGCGCGGCACTCCCTCGGCACTCACCCCCCGACAGCGCGGCACTCCCTCGGCACTCACCCCCCGACAGCGCGGCACTCCCTCGGCACTCACCCCCCGACAGCGCGGCACTCCCTCGGCACTCACCCCCCGACAGCGCGGCACTCCCTCGGCACTCACCCCCCGACAGCGCGGCACTCCCTCGGCACTCACCCCCCGACAGCGCGGCACTCCCTCGGCACTCACCCCCCGACAGCGCGGCACTCCCTCGGCACTCACCCCCCGACAGCGCGGCACTCCCTCGGCACTCACCCCCCGACAGCGCGGCACTCCCTCGGCACTCACCCCCCGACAGCGCGGCACTCCCTCGGCACTCACCCCCCGACAGCGCGGCACTCACCCCCCGACAGCGCGGCACTCACCCCCCCGACAGCGCGGCACTCACCCCCCCCCCCCGACAGCGCGGCACTCACCCCCCCCCCCCCGACAGCGCGGCACTCACCCCCCCACCGACAGCGCGGCACTCACCCCCCCCACCGACAGCGCGGCACTCACCCCCCCACCGACAGCGCGGCACTCACCCCCCCACCGACAGCGCGGCACTCACCCCCCCACCGACAGCGCGGGCACACACCCCCCCCGACAGCGCGGCACTCACCCCCCCCCCCCGACAGCGTGGCACTCACCCCCCCCCGACAGCGCGGCACTCACCCCCCCCCCGACAGCGCGGCACTCACCCCCCCCCCCCGACAGCGCGGCACTCACCCCCCCCCCCGACAGCGCGGCACTCACCCCCCCCCCGACAGCGCGGCACTCACCCCCCCGACAGCGCGGCACTCACCCCCCCGACAGCGCGGCACTCACCCCCCCGACAGCGTGGCACTCACCCCCCCGACAGCGCGGCACTCACCCCCCCGACAGCGCGGCACTCACCCCCCCGACAGCGCGGCACTCACCCCCCCCGACAGTGCGGTACTCCCTCGGCACTGACCCCCCGACAGTGCGGCACTCCCTCGGCACTGACCCCCCGACAGCGCGGCACTCACCCCCCCGACAGTGCGGCACTCCCTCGGCACTGACCCCCCCGACAGTGCGGCACTCCCTCGGCACTGACCCCCCGACAGCGCGGCACTCACCCCCCCGACAGCGCGGCACTCACCCCCCCGACAGCGCGGCACTCACCCCCCCCGACAGCGCGGCACTCACCCCCCCGACAGCGCGGCACTCACCCCCCCCCGACAGCGCGGCACTCACCCCCCCGACAGCGCGGCACTCACCCCCCCCCCCGACAGCGCGGCACTCACCCCCCCCCCCGACAGCGCGGCACTCACCCCCCCCCCCGACAGCGCGGCACTCACCCCCCCACCGACAGCGCGGCACTCACCCCCCCCACCGACAGCGCGGCACTCACCCCCCCACCGACAGCGCGGCACTCACCCCCCCCACCGACAGCGCGGCACTCACCCCCCCACCGACAGCGCGGCACTCACCACCCCACCGACAGCGCGGCACTCACCCCCCCACCGACAGCGCGGCACTCACCCCCCCACCGACAGCGCGGCACTCACCCCCCCACCGACAGCGCGGCACTCACCCCCCCACCGACAGCGCGGCACTCACCCCCCCACCGACAGCGCGGCACTCACCCCCCCACCGACAGCGCGGCACTCACCCCCCCACCGACAGCGCGGCACTCACCCCCCCACCGACAGCGCGGCACTCACCCCCCCACCGACAGCGCGGCACTCACCCCCCACCGACAGCGCGGCACTCACCCCCCCACCGACAGCGCGGCACTCACCCCCCCACCGACAGCGCGGCACTCACCCCCCCACCGACAGCGCGGCACTCACCCCCCCCGACAGCGCGGCACTCACCCCCCCCCGACAGCGCGGGCACTCACCCCCCCCCGACAGCGCGGCACTCACCCCCCCCCCGACAGCGCGGCACTCACCCCCCCACCGACAGCGCGGCACTCACCCCCCCACCGACAGCGCGGCACTCACCCCCCCACCGACAGCGCGGCACTCACCCCCCCGACAGCGCGGCACTCACCCCCCCCCCCCGACAGCGCGGCACTCACCCCCCCCCCCCCCCCCCGACAGCGCGGCACTCACCCCCCCCCCCCCGACAGCGCGGCACTCACCCCCCCCCCGACAGCGCGGCACTCACCCCCCCCGACAGCGCGGCACTCACCCCCCCGACAGCGCGGCACTCACCCCCCCGACAGCGCGGCACTCACCCCCCCGACAGCGCGGCACTCACCCCCCCGACAGCGCGGCACTCACCCCCCCCCGACAGCGCGGCACTCACCCCCCCCCGACAGCGCGGCACTCACCCCCCCGACAGCGCGGCACTCACCCCCCCCGACAGCGCGGCACTCACCCCCCCGACAGCGCGGCACTCACCCCCCCGACAGCGCGGCACTCACCCCCCCGACAGCGCGGCACTCACCCCCCCGACAGCGCGGCACTCACCCCCCCGACAGCGCGGCACTCACCCCCCCCCCCGACAGCGCGGCACTCACCCCCCCCCCGACAGCGCGGCACTCACCCCCCCGACAGCGCGGCACTCACCCCCCCCGACAGCGCGGCACTCACCCCCCCCCGACAGCGCGGCACTCACCCCCCCGACAGCGCGGCACTCACCCCCCCGACAGTGCGGCACTCACCCCCCCGACAGTGCGGCACTCACCCCCCCGACAGTGCGGCACTCCCTCGGCACTGACCCCCCGACAGTGCGGCACTCCCTCGGCACTCACCCTCCGACAGTGCGGCACTCCGTCGGCACTCACCCTCCGACAGTGCGGCACTCCGTCGGCACTCACCCTCCGACAGTGCGGCACTCCGTCGGCACTCACCCTCCGACAGTGCGGCACTCCCTCGGCACTGACCCCGACAGTGCGGCACTCCCTCGGCACTGACCCCGACAGTGCGGCACTCCCTCGGCACTGACCCCGACAGTGCGGCACTCCCTCGGCACTGACCCCGACAGTGCGGCACTCCCTCGGCACTGACCCCGACAGTGCGGCACTCCCTCGGCACTGACCCCGACAGTGCGGCACTCCCTCGGCACTGACCCCGACAGTGCGGCACTCCCTCGGCACTGACCCCGACAGTGCGGCACTCCCTCGGCACTGACCCCGACAGTGCGGCACTCCCTCGGCACTGAGCCGCCGACAGCGCGGCACTCCCTCGGCACTGAGCCGCCGACAGCGCAGCACTCCCTCGGCACTGACCCTCCGACAGCGCAGCACTCCCACAGTACTGACCCGCCGACAGCGCAGCACTTCCTCAGTACTAACCCTCCGACAGTGCAGCACTCCCTCAGCACTGACCCTCTGACAGTGCAGCGCTCCCTCAGCACTGACCCTCTGACAGTGCAGCACCCCCTCAGTACTGACCCTCTGACAGCGCAGCACTCCCTCAGTACTGACCCTTTGACAGCGCAGCACTCCCTCAGCACTGACCCGCCGACAGCGCAGCACTCCCTCAGCACTGACCCTCTGACAGTGCAGCACTCCCTCAGTACTGACCCTCTGACAGTGCAGCACTCCCTCAGCACTGACCCTCTGACAGTGCAGCACTCCCTCAGCACTGACCCTCTGACAGCGCGGCACTCCCTCAGTTCTGACCCTCCGACAGTGCGGCACTCCCTCAGTACTGACCCTGCTGACAGTGCAGCACTCCCTCAGTACTGACCCTCTGACAGTGCAGCACTCCCTCAGTTCTGACCCTCCGACAGTGCAGCACTCCCTCAGTTCTGACCCTCCGACAGTGCGGCACTCCCTCAGTACTGACCCTGCTGACAGTGCAGCACTCCCTCAGTACTGACCCTGCTGACAGTGCGGCACTCCCTCAGTACTGACCCTGCTGACAGTGCAGCACTCCCTCAGTACTGACCCTGCTGACAGTGCGGCACTCCCTCAGTACTGACCCTCCGACAGTGCAGCACTCCCTCAGCACTGACCCTCCGACAGTGCGGCACTCCCTCAGCACTGACCCTCCGACAGTGCGGCACTCCCTCAGCACTGACCCTCCGACAGTGCGGCACTCCCTCAGTACTGACCCTGCTGACAGTGCGGCACTCCCTCAGCACTGACCCTGCTGACAGTGCGGCACTCCCTCAGCACTGACCCTCCGACAGTGCGGCACTCCCTCGGCACTGACCCTCCGACAGTGCGGCACTCCCTCAGCGCTGGAACCGGGGCGGCGAGGGTCGGCCTGCATCACGGAGCTGCACCCGCGGGTGGTGGGGTTCGGGGTGGTCCTCCATGCCCCCCCCCCCCCCCCCCCCCCCCCCCCCCCACCACTCCCAACCATCGTCCCCCTCCCCGCTCTCTCCGAGGGTGGGCGATGCCCGGCTTCTCCTGACCGGCCCTGGTTCACCGCAAAACCCTCACCCCCACCCCCCCCCCCCACCCACCCTTCGCACAGGGCGATCCCAGGGGTGAAAAACAATTTAACCCCAAGAGGGAGGAGGGGTCAAGCCACCCCCGCCCCCTGACTTTCCTCCCCACGCTGAGCACGAAACCGCAAAGCCCGGCTCCGGGGACCCTGCGGCTGCCCCGCAATCGGCCCGCAAAGATCGGGCGCTGTAACAGGCATGTATTCAGATATAAGGGGTGCGGAGGGCGCTAGGACCCACGCGGAATCCCGCAGCCCCGCCGCCGCTTATAGAATGGCGGCCGGGGGGGGGAGGGGGTGGTCCCTACTTTATCGCTCCCTCACCCGCTCCCTCACCTTGACCAGCAGCCGCAAGTAGATGTCTTGGCTCTTGGGCTCCTTCCTCCGCACTTTGCGGTCCTTGTTGTGCCGGATGTCCACTCCCTGGCGCCGATGGCGGCGGATGCAATCGTCGGGGGGAAGAGAGAGAGAGAGAGAGAGATGGCGGAGATTAGTGATCGGGAGAGACGGGTTGGGAAAAAAAAAATAACCATCAAGACGACGCGAACGCGAGCCCATATAGCGCCATCCGCTTCGCCCGGGCGATCCCCGAGCCGACAGCGGGCTCGGCGAGTCGCTCAAGGGTTCGCAGGGCAGCAGATGGCATCGGATTGTCCATGCCCCCCCCACTCTTCCCTTCCTCCTCCGGCCGGCCAGCAGCACTCACCATCTTGGCGTCGCTGAGCGAGAAGAAGGAGGCGGAGCCGGCGCGCGGGCTTCTGGGTAGCCAGACCCCGCCCCCTTTCCCCCTGACCTCGCGAGAGAGAGAGAGAGAGAGAGAGGGAGAGGGAGAGACGGGCCCCTCCCCCCCCCAACCCCGCCCCCCCCCAAACATCCGGCAACCAAGGAGGGTGACGAGGCGGGCAAGAGGGCCACCTGCTCCTTTTTGCTTTGCCTCCTCCTGCAGCAGCGACCAGAGGCGGGCGCTGCACACTGCAGCCCAATTCTGCCCATTCTGAATGGTGCATGGTGTGGAGTGACTGGGGTTCAGCAGGATCACCTTCCCCCCCCACCCCCCCCAACACCCCCACATGGTGCACCCGCAGCTGGGAGGCGAGGCCATTCCGCCCCCCCCCCCCCACTGTCCTATCCTATCGGTGCCAGCCTTTCGACCCCTTCGCCCCCTCTCCACCCACCCTGCATTATAGGCGTCCCACCCACCCCCTCACCCACCCCCATCCACCCATCTCACCCGCCCCGCACAGTCCTCTCAGTCAGTGCCATCGAGCTATCAATGTATCTAATATGTTGGAAAACATTTTTGCTTTAAATATACAGGTTGAGTCTGTGTGTGTGTCCCTACCGGGTTGAAGCCAGCTCGTCTGGGGACTTTGATGGGCACTGGTTTTGGGATAGGAGGGTAGAGCGTGTGCAATTGCAATTTTTGAACCGAGCGCCCAAGAAGTGGGGTGAAATCTTGCCCCCCCCCCCGCCATCTAGCCATGTATTCCGAATTACTCGTAAAATCGGTGCTGTGAAAGGGGTTTCACCGTTGGGCGCAGAATTTCAAAGAGGCTTCGCGCGACAATGAGAATTAACGCTCGATGGGGCGGGGGAGGGGAGGGGCGGGGCGGGCTGGTGGGTATAACTTCAGCAGTTTCTGGGCGAGCAGGGCAGAGGCCCCCCGTGAGACATCGAAGGGCAGCCGTAAGCCTCCAACTGGTTCCACAGGAACCAAAGTGAAAAGAACCTCACTTTCAATGCATCAGGTGAAAATGCGTTGTCTGGTGTCCGGTTCAGTCTGTGGGTTGCTGTTGGCTGAATGGAGATTAGTTTGGGAATAGGTTGAAAGTTATGATAATAGTCATTTGTAGCCGTGTGTATACATCTATATACTTTAACCTGTGTAAATCAATAAAAATGTTTCATTTAGTTCAATTTAAAAACTCGAGAACTGGTAGTCTGATTCCTGACTCTAGAGTCTCATCTCAAACATACCACTTAAAAAATTATAGGTTATGACAGTTGTTTAAAGTTTCCCTCTGGGATTTTTGTTAATAACTCTGCTTTACCAACTCCGTCGGACATAACAGTCAGCCACTTGAATTGACATGGCATGTCTAACCTGAACAAAACGACCCCCCCCCAAGTAACATTCACCCCACACAAGTGTCAGGCAATGACCATCTCCAACAAGAGAGAATCCAACCATCGCCCCCTTGACGTTCAATGGGCATTACCCTCACTGAATCCCCCACTATCAACATCCTGGGGGTTACCATTGACCAGAAACTGAACTGGGACCAGCCATATAAACACTGCGGCTACAAGAGCAGGTCAGAGGCTGGGAATTCTGCGGAGAGTCACTCACCTCCTGACTCCCCCTCCAAAACCTGTCCACCATCTACAAGGCACAAGTCAGGAGTGTGATGGGATACTCCCCACTTGCCTGGATGAGTGCAGCTCCCACAACACTCAAGAAGCTCGACACCATCCAGGACAAAGCAGCCCCGCTTGATCAGTTCCCCATCCACATTCACTCCCTCCACCCACCGACGCGCAGTAACAGCAGTGTGGCGCAAACAAGGCTTATCTTCACCCAACAAATGTTTGCTGAGCTGTAACCCTGAGATTTGAACGCTGTCTGCTGAATGTGGGGACCCCCATCAAAAATTCTTTCAAGAGGATCGTACAGCGCAGTGTTGTGGAGAACATGCTATCTGTGGTGGGAATTTCTCCTTGGTGGTTCTGGGATTTTGTCCGTGTGGTGTAGGTACAACCACAGCGCTGTTAGGGAGGGAGTAACAGGATTTTGTCCCATGTGGTGTAGGTACACCCACGGTGCTGTTAGGGAGGGAGTTCCAGGATTTTGTCCCTGTGGTGTAGGTACACCCACGGTGCTGTTAGGGAGGGAGTTCTAGGATTTGTCCGTGTGGTGTAGGTACACCCACGGCGCTGTAAGGGAGGGAGTTCCAGGATTTTGTCCGTGTGGTGTAGGTACACCCACGGCGCTGTTAAGGAGAGAGTTCCAGGATTTTGTCCGTGTGGTGTGGGTACACCCACGGTGCTGTTAGGGAGGGAGTTCCAGGATTTTGTCCGTGCAGTGTAGGTACACCCACGGCGCTGTTAGGGAGGGAGTTCCAGGATTTTGTCCCTGTGGTGTAGGTACACCCACAGCGCTGTTAGGGAGGGAGTTCCAGGATTTTGTCCGTGCAGTGCAGGTACACCCACGGCGCTGTTAGGGAGGGAGTTCCACTATTTTGTCCGTGTGGTGTAGGTACACCCACGGCGCTGTTAGGGAGGGAGTTCTAGGATTTGTCCGTGTGGTGTAGGTACACCCACAGCGCTGTTAGGGAGTGAGTTCCAGGATTTTGTCCCGTGTGGTGTAGGTACACCCACGGTGCTGTTAGGGTGGGAGTTCCAGGATTTTGTCCGTGTGGTGTAGGTACACGCACGGCGCTGATAGGGACGGATTTCCAGGATTTTGTCCGTGTGGTGTAGGTACACCCACGGCGCTGTTAGGGAGGGATTTCCAGGACTTTGTCCGTGCGGTGTAGGTACACTCACAGCGCTGTTAGGGACCGAGTTCCAGGATTTTGTCCGTGTGGTGTAGGTACACCCACGGCGCTGTTAGGGAGGGAGTTCCAGGATTTTGTCCGTGTGGTGTAGGTACACCCACGACGCGGTTAGGGAGGGAGTTCCAGGATTTTGTCCGTGCGGTGTAGGTACACCCACAGCGCTGTAAGGGAGGGAGTTCCAGGATTTTGTCCGTGTGGTGTAGGTACACCCACGGCGCTGTTAGGGAGGGATTCCAGGATTTTGTCCGTGTGTTGTAGGTACATCCACGGCGATGTTAGGGAGGGAGTTCCAGGATTTTGTCCGTGTGGTGTAGATACACCGACAGCGCTCTTAGGGAGGGAGCTCCAGGATTTTGTCCGTGTGGTTTAGGTACACCCACGGCACTGTTAGGGAGGGAGTTCTAGGATTTGTCCGTGTGGTGTAGGTACACCCACGGCGCTGTTAGGGAGGGAGTTCTAGGATTTGTCCGTGTGGTGTAGGTACACCCACGGCGCTGTTAGGGAGGGAGTTCCAGGATTTTGTCCGTGTGGTGTAGGTACACCCACAGCGCTGTTAGGGAGGGATTTCCAGGATTTTGTCCGTGTGGTGTAGGTACACCCACAGCGCTGTTAGGGAGGGATTTCCAGGATTTTGTCCGTGTGGTGTAGGTACACCCACGGTGCCGTTAGGGGGCGAGTTACAGCATTTACTCCATGTGGTGTAGGTACACCCACAGCGCTGTTAGGTAGGGAGTTCCAGGATTTTGTCCCATGTGGTGTAGGTACACCGACGGCGCTGTTAGGGAGGGAGTTACACGATTTTGTCCCTGTGGTTTAGATTCACCCACAGCGCTGTTAGGGAGGGAGATCCTGGATTTTGTCCCGTGTGGTGTAGGTACACCCACGGCGCTGTTAGGGAGGGAGCTCTAGGGCTTTGTCCGTGTGGTGTAGGTACACCCACGGCGCTGTTAGGGAGGGAGTTCCAGGATTTTGTCCGTGTGGTGTAGGTACACCCACGGCGCTGTTAGGGAGGTAGTTCCAGGATTTTGTCCGTGTGGTGTAGGTACACCCACGGCGCTGTTAGGGAGGAAGTTCCAGGATTTTGTCCGTGTGGTGTAGGTACACCCACAGCGCTGTTAGGGACCGAGTTCCAGGATTTTGTTCCATGTGGTGTAGGTACACCCACAGCGCTGTTAGGGAGGGAGTTCCAGCATTTTGTCCAGTGTGGTGTAGGTACACCCACGGCGCTGTAAGGGACGGCTTTCCAGGATTTTGTCCCTGTGGTGTAGGTACACCCACGGCGCTGTTAGGGAGTTCCAGGATTTTGTCCGTGTGGTGTAGGTACACCCACAGCGCTGTTAGGGAGGGAGTTCCAGGATTTTGTCCTGTGTGGTGTAGGTACACCCACAGCGCTGTTAGGGAGGGAGTTCCAGGATTTTGTCCTGTGTGGTGTAGGTACACCCACAGCGCTGTTAGGGAGGGAGTTCCAGGATTTTGTCCTGTGTGGTGTAGGTACACCCACAGCGCTGTTAGGGAGGGAGTTCCAGGATTTTGTCCGTGCGGTGTAGGTACACCCACGGCGCTGTTAGGGAGGGAGTTCCAGGATTTTGTCCAGTGTGGTGTAGGTACACCCACAGCGCTGTTAGGGAGGGAGTTCCACGATTTTGTCCCTGAGGTGTAGGTACACCCACAGCGCTGTTAGGGAAGGAGTTCTAGGATTTTGTCCGTGTGGTGTAGGTACTCCCACGGTGCTGTTAGGGAGGGAGTTCTAGGAATTTGTCCCGTGTGGTGTAGGTACACTCACGGCACTGTTAGGGAAGGAGTTCTAGGATTTTGTCCGTGTTGTGTAGGTACACCCACGGCGCTGTTAGGGAGGGAGTTCTAGTATTTTGTCCGTGTGGTGTAGGTACACCCACGGCGCTGTTAGGGAGGGAGTTCTAGGATTTTGTCCCGTGTGGTGTAGGTACACCCACGGCGCTGTTAGGGAGGGAGTTCCAGGATTTTGTCCGTGTGGTGTAGGTACACCCACAGCGCTGTTAGGGAGGGAGTTCTAGGATTTTGTCCCGTGTGGTGTATGTATACCCACGGCGCTGTTAGGGAGGGAGTTCCAGGATTTTGTCCCTGTGGTGTAGGTACACCCACGGCACTGTTAGGGAGGGAGTTCCAGGATTTTGTCCCTGTGGTGTAGGTACACCCACGGCGCTGTTAGGGAGGGAGTTCCAGGATTTTGTCCGTGTGGTGTAGGTACACCCACGGCGCTGTTAGGGAGGGAGTTCCAGGATTTTGTCCGTGTGGTGTAGGTACACCCACGGCGCTGTTAGTGTGGGAGTTCCAGGTTTTTGTCCGTGTGGTGTAGGTACTCCCACGGCGCTGTTAGGGAAGGAGTTCTAGGATTTTGTCCGTGTTGTGTAGGTACACCCACAGCGCTGTTAGGGAGGGAGTTCTCGGATTTTGTCCGTGTGGTGTAGGTACACCCACAGCGCTGTTAGGGACGGAGTTCCAGGATTTTGTCCGTGTGGTGTAGGTACACCCACGGCGCTGTTAGGGAGGGAGTTCAAGGATTTTGTCCGTGTGGTGTAGGTACACCCACGGCGCTGTTAGGGAGGGAGTTCCAGGATTTTGTCCGTGCGGTGTAGGTACACTCATAGCGCTGTTAGGGACCGAGTTCCAGCATTTTGTCCAGTGTGGTTTAGGTACACTCACAGCGATATTAGGGAGGGAGTTCCAGGATTTTATCCGTGTGGTGTAGGTACACCCACGGCGCTTTTAGGGAGGGATTTCCAGGAGTTTGTCCGTGCAGTGTAGGTACACCCACGGTGCTGTTAGGGAGGAAGTTCTAGGATTTTGTCCCCTGTGGTGTAGGTACACCCACGGCGCTGTTAGGGACGGAGTTCCAGGATTTTGTCCGTTTGGTGTAGGTACACCCACGGCGCTTTTAGGGACGGAGTTCCAGGATTTTTTCCGTGTGGTGTATGTACACCCACGACGCTGTTAGGGAGGGAGTTCCAGGATTTTGTCTGTGCAGTGTAGGTACAACCACGGTGCTGTTAGGGAGGGAGTTCGAGCATTTTGTCCCGTGTGGTGTAGGTACACCCACGGCGCTGTTAGGGAGGGAGTTCCAGGATTTTGTCCGTGTGGTGTAGGTACACCCACGGCGCTGTTAGGGAGGGTGTTACAGGATTTTGTCCGTGTGGTGTAGGTACACCCACGGCGCTGTTAGGGACGGAGTTCCAGGATTTTGTCCCTGTGGTGTAGGTACACCCACGGCGCTGTTAGGGAGGGAATTCCAGGATTTTGTCCCTGTGGTGTAGGTACACCCACGACGCTTTTAGGGAGGGAGTTCCAGGATTTTGTCCGTGCAGTGTAGGTACACACACGGTGCTGTTAGGGAGGGAGTTCCAGCATTTTTTCCCGTGTGGTGTAGGTACACCCACGGCGCTGTGAGGGACGGAGTTCCACGATTTTGTCCGTGCGGTTTAGGTACACCCACAATGCTGTTAGGGAGGGAGTTCCAGCATTTTGTCCGTGTGGTGTGGGTACACCCACGGCGCTGTTAGGGAGGGAGTTCCAGCATTTTGTCCGTGTGCTGTAGGTACACCCACGGCGCTGTTAGGGAGGGAGTTCCACGATTTTGTCTGTGCGGTGTAAGTACACCCACGGCGCTGTTAGGGAGGGAGTTCCAGGATTTTGTCCGTGTGGTGTAGATACATCCACGACGCTGTTAGGGAGGGAGTTCCAGGATTTTGTCCGTGTGGTTTAGTTACACCCACGGCGCTGTTAGGGAGGGAGTTCCAGCATTTTGTCCGTGTGCTGTAGGTACACCCACGGCGCTGTTAGGGAGGGAGTTCCACGATTTTGTCTGTGCGGTGTAAGTACACCCACGGCGCTGTTAGGGAGGGAGTTCCAGGATTTTGTCCGTGTGGTGTAGGTACACCCACGGCGCTGTTAGGGAGGGAGTTCCAGGATTTTGTCCGTGCGGTGTAGGTACACTCACAGCGCTGTTAGGGACCGAGTTCCAGGATTTTGTCCCATGTGGTGTAGGTACACCCACGGTGTTGTAAGGGAGGGAGTTCCAGGATTTTGTCCCATGTGGTGTAGGTACACCCACGGCGCTGTTAGGGAGGGAGTTCCAGGATTTTGTCCATGTGGTGTAGGTACACCCACGGTGCTGTTAGGGAGGGAGTTCCAGGATTTTGTCCCTGTGGTGCAGATACACCCACAGCGCTGTTAGGGAGGGAGTTCCAGGATTTTGTCCCGTGTGGTGTAGGTACACCCACGGCGCTATTAGGGAGGGAGTTCCAGGATTTTGTCCCTGTGGTGTAGGTACACCCACAGTGCTGTTAGGGAGGGAGTTCCAGCATTTTGTCCCGTGTGGTGTAGGTACACCCACGGCGCTGTTAGGGAGGGAATTCCAGGATTTCGTCCCTGTCGTGTAGGTACAAACACGACGCTTTTAGGGAGGGATTTCCAGGATTTTGTCCCTGCGGTGTAGGTACACCCACGACGCTTTTAGGGAGGGAGTTCCAGGATTTTGTCCAGTGTGTTGCAGGTACATCCACGGCGCTGTTAGGGATGGAGTTCCACGATTTTGTCCGTGTGGTGTAGGTACACCCACGGCGCTGTTAGGGAGGGAGTTCCAGGATTTTGTCCCGTGTGGTGTAGGTACACCCACGGCGCTGTTAGGGAGGGAGTTCCAGTATTTTGTCCCATGTGATGTAGGTACACCCACAGCGCTGTTAGGGAGGGAGTTCCAGGATTTTGTCCGTGCAGTGCAGGTACACCCACGGCGCTGTTAGGGAGGGAGTTCAACTAATTTGTCCGTGCGGTGTAGGTACACCCACGGCGCTGTTAGGGAGGGAGTTCCAGGATTTTGTCCGTGTGGTGTAGGTACACCCACGGTGCTGTTAGTGTGGGAGTTCCAGGTTTTTGTCCGTGTGGTGTAGGTACACCCACGGCGCTGTTAGGGAGGGAGTTCCAGGATTTTGTCCGTGTGGTGTAGGTACACCCACGGCGCTGTTAGGGAGGGAGTTCCAGGATTTTGTCCGTGTGGTGTAGGTACACCCACGGCGCTGTTAGGGAGGGAGTTCTAGGATTTGTCCGTGTGGTGTAGGTACACCCACGGCGCTGTTAGGGAGGGAGTTCCAGGATTTTGTCCGTGTGGTGTAGGTACACCCACAGCGCTGTTAGGGAGGGATTTCCAGGATTTTGTCCGTGTGGTGTAGGTACACGCACGGCGCTGTTAGGGAGGGAGTTCCAGGATTTTGTCCCATGTGGCGTAGGTACCCCCACATCGCTGTTAGGTAGGGAGTTCCAGGATTTTGTCCCATGTGGTGTAGGTACACCGACGGCGCTGTTAGGGAGGGAGTTACACGATTTTGTCCCTGTGGTGTAGATTCACCCACAGTGCTGTTAGGGAGGGAGTTCCAGGATTTTGTCCGTGTGGTGTAGGTACACCCACGGCGATGTGTGGGAGGGAGTTCCAGGATTTTGTCCGTGTGGTGTAGGTACATCCATGGCGCTGTTAGGGAGGGAGTTCCAGGATTTTGTCCTTGTGGTGTAGGTACACCCACAGCGCTCTTAGGTAGGGAGTTCCAGCAATTTGTCCCTGTGGTGTAGGTACACTCACGGCACTGTTAGGGAGGGAGTTCCAGGATTTTGTCCGTGTGGTGTAGGTACACCCACGGCGCCGTTAGGGAGGGAGTTCTAGGATTTTGTCCGTGTGGTGTAGGTACATCCACGGCGCTGTTAGGGAGGGAGTTCCAGCATTTTGTCAGTGTGGTGTAGGTACACCCACAGAGCTGTTAGGGAGGGAGTTCCAGCATTTTGTCCAGTGTGTTGCAGGTACACCCACGGCGCTGTTGGGGATGGAGTTCCACGATTTTGTCCGTGCGGTGTAGGTACACCCACGGCGCTGTTAGGGAGGGAGTTCCAGGATTTTGTCCCGTGTGGTGTAGGTACACCCACGGCGCTGTTAGGGAGGGTGTTCCAGGATTTTGTCTGTGTGGTGTAGGTACACCCACGGCGCTGTTAGGGACGGAGTTCCAGGATTTTGTCTGTGTGGTGTAGGTACACCCACGGCGCTGTTAGGGAGGGAGTTCCAGGATTTTGTCCCGTGTGGTGTAGGTACACCCACGGCGATGTTAGGGAGGGAGTTCTAGGATTTGTCCGTGTGTTGTAGGTACACCCACAGCGCTGTTAGGGAGGGAGTTCCAGGATTTTGTCCCGTGTGGTGTAGGTACACCCACGGTGCTGTTAGGGAGGGAGTTCTAGGATTTGTCCGTGTGGTGTAGGTACACCCACAGCGCTGTTAGGGAGGGAGTTCTAGGATTTGTCCGTGTGGTGTAGGTACACCCACAGCGCTGTTAGGGAGGGAGTTCCAGGATTTTGTCCCGTGTGGTGTAGGTACACCCACGGCGCTGTTAGGGTGGGAGTTCCAGGATTTTGTCCGTGTGGTGTAGGTACACCCACGGTGCTGTTAGGGTGGGAGTTCCAGGATTTTGTCCGTGTGGTGTAGGTACACCCACGGCGCTGTTAGGGAGGGAGTTCCAGCATTTTGTCCGTGCAGTGTAGGTACACCCACAGAGCTGTTAGGGAGGGAGTTCCAGCATTTTGTCCAGTGTGGTTTAGGTACACCCACAGCGCTGTTAGGGAGGGAGTTCCAGCATTTTGTCCTGTGTGGTGTAGGTACACCCACGGCGCTGTTAGGGAGGGAGTTCTAGGATTTGTCCGTGTGGTGTAGGTACACCCACAGCGCTGTTAGGGAGTTCCAGCATTTTGTCCAGTGTGGTGTAGGTACACCCACGGCGCTTTTAGGGAGGGAGTTCCAGGATTTTGTCCGTGTGGTGTAGGTACACCCACGGCGCTGTTAGGGAGGGAGTTCCAGGATTTTGTCCGTGTGGTGTAGGTACACCCAAGGCGCTGTTAGGGAGGGAGTTCCAGGATTTTGTCCGTGTGGTGTAGGTACACCCACGGCGCTGTTAGGGAGGGAGTTCCAGGATTTTGTCCGTGTGGTGTAGGTACACCCACGGCGCTGTTAGGGCGGAGTTCCAGGATTTTGTCCGTGTGGTGTAGGTACACCCACGGCGCTGTTAGGGAGGGAGTTCCAGGATTTTGTCCGTGTGGTGTAGGTACACCCACGGCGCTGTTAGGGAGGGAGTTCCAGGATTTTGTCCGTGTGGTGTAGGTACACCCACGGCGCTGTTAGGGAGGGAGTTCCAGGATTTTGTCCGTGTGGTGTAGGTACACCCACGGCGCTGTTAGGGAGGGAGTTCCAGGATTTTGTCCGTGTGGTGTAGGTACACCCACGGCGCTGTTAGGGAGGGAGTTCCAGGATTTTGTCCGTGCGGTGTAGGTACACCCACGGCGCTGTTAGGGAGGGAGTTCCAGGATTTTGTCCGTGTGGTGTAGGTACACCCACAGCGCTGTTAGGGAGGGAGTTCCAGGATTTTGTCCGTGTGGTGTAGGTACACCCACGGCGCTGTTAGGGAGGGAGTTCCAGGATTTTGTCCCTGTGGTGTAGGTACACCCACGGCGCTGTTAGGGAGGGAGTTCCAGGATTTTGTCCGTGTGGTGTAGGTACACCCACGGCGCTGTTAGGGAGGGAGTTCCAGGATTTTGTCCGTGTGGTGTAGGTACACCCACGGCGCTGTTAGGGAGGAGTTCCAGGATTTTGTCCGTGTGGTGTAGGTACACCCACGGCGCTGTTAGGGAGGGAGTTCCAGGATTTTGTCCGTGTGGTGTAGGTACACCCACAGCGCTGTTAGGGAGGGAGTTCCAGGATTTTGTCCGTGTGGTGTAGGTACACCCACGGCGCTGTTAGGGAGGGAGTTCCAGGATTTTGTCCGTGTGGTGTAGGTACACCCACGGCGCTGTTAGGGAGGGAGTTCTAGGATTTGTCCGTGTGGTGTAGGTACACCCACGGCGCTGTTAGGGAGGGAGTTCCAGGATTTTGTCCGTGTGGTGTAGGTACACCCACGGCGCTGTTAGGGAGGGAGTTCCAGGATTTTGTCCGTGTGGTGTAGGTACACCCACGGCGATGTTAGGGAGGGAGTTCCAGGATTTTGTCCCGTGTGGTGTAGGTACACTCACGGCGCTGTTAGGGAGAGAGTTCCAGGATTTTGTCCGTGTGGTGTAGGTACACCCACGGCGCTGTTAGGGAGGGAGTTCTAGGATTTTGTCCGTGTGGTGTAGGTACACCCACAGCGCTGTTAGGGATGGAGTTCCAGGATTTTGTCCATATGGTGTAGGTACACCCACGGCGCTGTTAGGGAGGGAGTTCCAGGATTTTCTCCGTGTGGTGTAGGTACACCCACAGCGCTGTTAGGGAGGGATTTCCAGGATTTTGTCCGTGTGGTGTAGGTACACTCACAGCGCTGTTAGGGAGGAATTTCCAGGATTTTGTCCGTGCGGTGTAGGTACACCCACGGCGCTGTTAGGGACCAAGTTCCAGGATTTTGTCCGTGTGGTGTAGGTACACCCACGGCGCTGTTAGGTAGGGAGTTCCAGGATTTTGTCCCATGTGGTGTAGGTACACCGACGGCGCTGTTAGGGAGGGAGTTACACGATTTTGTCCCTGTGGTTTAGATTCACCCACAGCGCTGTTAGGGAGGGAGATCCTGGATTTTGTCCCGTGTGGTGTAGGTACACCCACGGCGCTGTTAGGGAGGGAGTTCCAGGATTTGTCCGTGTGGTGTAGGTACACCCACGGCGCTGTTAGGGAGGGAGTTCCAGGATTTTGTCCGTGTGGTGTAGGTACACCCACGGCGCTGTTAGGGAGGGAGTTCCAGGATTTTGTCCGTGTGGTGTAGGTACACCCACGGCGCTGTTAGGGAGGGAGTTCCAGGATTTTGTCCGTGTGGTGTAGGTACACCCACAGCGCTGTTAGGGACGGAGTTCCAGGATTTTGTCCGTGTGGTGTAGGTACACCCACAGCGCTGTTAGGGAGGGAGTTCCAGGATTTTGTCCGTGTGGTGTAGGTACACCCACAGCGCTGTTAGGGAGGGAGTTCCAGGATTTTGTCCGTGTGGTGTAGGTACACCCACAGCGCTGTTAGGGAGGGAGTTCCAGGATTTTGTCCGTGTGGTGTAGGTACACCCACGGCGCTGTTAGGGAGGAGTTCCAGGATTTTGTCCGTGTGGTGTAGGTACACCCACGGCGCTGTTAGGGAGGTAGTTCCAGGATTTTGTCCGTGTGGTGTAGGTACACCCACAGCGCTGTTAGGGAGGGAGTTCCAGGATTTTGTCCGTGTGGTGTAGGTACACCCACGGCGCTGTTAGGGAGGGAGTTCCAGGATTTTGTCCGTGTGGTGTAGGTACACCCACAGCGCTGTTAGGGAGGGAGTTCCAGGATTTTGTCCGTGTGGTGTAGGTACACCCACGGCGCTGTTAGGGAGGGAGTTCCAGGATTTTGTCCGTGTGGTGTAGGTACACCCACGGCGCTGTTAGGGAGGGAGTTCCAGGATTTTGTCCGTGCGGTGTAGGTACACCCACGGCTCTGTTAGGGAGGGAGTTCCAGGATTTTGTCCAGTGTGGTGTTGGTACACCCACAGCGCTGTTAGGGAGGGAGTTCCAGGATTTTGTCCAGTGTGGTGTAGGTACACCCACAGCGCTGTTAGGGAGGGAGTTCCAGGATTTTGTCCAGTGTGGTGTAGGTACACCCACAGCGCTGTTAGGGAGGGAGTTCCACGATTTTGTCCCTGAGGTGTAGGTACACCCACAGCGCTGTTAGGGAAGGAGTTCTAGGATTTTGTCCGTGTGGTGTAGGTACACCCACGGTGCTGTTAGGGAGGGAGTTCTAGGATTTTGTCCCGTGTGGTGTAGGTACACTCACGGCACTGTTAGGGAAGGAGTTCTAGGATTTTGTCCGTGTTGTGTAGGTACACCCACGGCGCTGTTAGGGAGGGAGTTCTAGTATTTTGTCCGTGTGGTGTAGGTACACCCACGGCGCTGTTAGGGAGGGAGTTCTAGGATTTTGTCCCGTGTGGTGTAGGTACACCCACGGCGCTGTTAGGGAGGGAGTTCCAGGATTTTGTCCGTGTGGTGTAGGTACACCCACAGCGCTGTTAGGGAGGGAGTTCTAGGATTTTGTCCCGTGTGGTGTATGTACACCCACGGCGCTGTTAGGGAGGGAGTTCCAGGATTTTGTCCCTGTGGTGTAGGTACACCCACGGCGCTGTTAGGGAGGGAGTTCCAGGATTTTGTCCCTGTGGTGTAGGTACACCCACGGCGCTGTTAGGGAGGGAGTTCCAGGATTTTGTCCGTGTGGTGTAGGTACACCCACGGCGCTGTTAGGGAGGGAGTTCCAGGATTTTGTCCGTGTGGTGTAGGTACACCCACGGCGCTGTTAGGGAGGGAGTTCCAGGATTTTGTCCGTGTGGTGTAGGTACACCCACGGCGCTGTTAGGGAGGGAGTTCCAGGATTTTGTCCGTGTGGTGTAGGTACACCCACGGCGCTGTTAGGGAGGGAGTTCCAGGATTTTGTCCGTGTGGTGTAGGTACACCCACGGCGCTGTTAGGGAGGGAGTTCCTGGAATTTGTCCGTGTGTTGTAGGTTCACCCACGGTGCTGTTAGGGAGGGAGTTCCAGGATTTTGTCCGTGTGGTGTAGGTACACCCACGGCGCTGTTAGGGAGGGAGTTCCAGGATTTTGTCCGTGTGGTGTAGGTACACCCACGGCGCTGTTAGGGAGGGAGTTCCAGGATTTTGTCCAGTGTGGTGTAGGTACACCCACAGCGCTGTTAGGGAGGGAGTTCCAGGATTTTGTCCGTGTGGTGTAGGTACACCCACGGCGCTTTTAGGGAGGGAGTTCCAGGATTTTGTCCGTGTGGTGTAGGTACACCCACGGCGCTGTTAGGGAGGGAGTTCCAGGATTTTGTCCCGTGTGGTGTAGGTACACCCACGGCGCTGTTAGGGACGGAGTTCCAGGATTTTGTCCCTGTGGTGTAGGTACACCCACGGCGCTGTTAGGGACGGAGTTCCAGGATTTTTTCCGTGTGGTGTAGGTACAACCACGGCGCTGTTAGGGAGGGAGTTCCACGATTTTGTCCTGTGTGGTGTAGGTACACCCACGGTGCTGTTAGGGAGGGAGTTCCAGCATTTTGTCCCGTGTGGTGTAGGTACACCCACGGCGCTGTTAGGGAGGGAGTTCCAGGATTTTGTCCGTGTGGTGTAGGTACACCCACGGCGCTGTTAGGGAGGGAGTTCCAGGATTTTGTCCGTGTGGTGTAGGTACACCCACGGCGCTGTTAGGGAGGGAGTTCCAGGATTTTGTCCCGTGTGGTGTAGGTACACCCACGGCGCTGTTAGGGAGGGAGTTCCAGGATTTTGTCCCTGTGGTGTAGGTACACCCACGACGCTGTTAGGGAGGGAGTTCCAGGATTTTGTCCGTGCAGTGTAGGTACACACACGGTGCTGTTAGGGAGGGAGTTCCAGCATTTTGTCCGTGTGGTGTAGGTACACCCACGGCGCTGTTAGGGAGGGAGTTCCAGGATTTTGTCCGTGTGGTGTAGGTACACCCACAGCGCTGTTAGGGAGGGAGTTCCAGGATTTTGTCCGTGTGGTGTAGGTACACCCACGGCGCTGTTAGGGAGGGAGTTCCAGCATTTTGTCCGTGTGCTGTAGGTACACCCACGGCGCTGTTAGGGAGGGAGTTCCACGATTTTGTCTGTGCGGTGTAGGTACACCCACGGCGCTGTTAGGGAGGGAGTTCCAGGATTTTGTCCGTGTGGTGTAGATACACCCACGACGCTGTTAGGGAGGGAGTTCCAGGATTTTGTCCGTGTGGTGTAGGTACACCCACGGCGCTGTTAGGGAGGGAGTTCCAGCATTTTGTCCGTGTGGTGTAGGTACACCCACGGCGCTGTTAGGGAGGGAGTTCCAGGATTTTGTCCTGTGCGGTGTAGGTACACCCACGGCGCTGTTAGGGAGGGAGTTCCAGGATTTTGTCCGTGTGGTGTAGGTACACCCACAGCGCTGTTAGGGACGGAGTTCCAGGATTTTGTCCCGTGTGGTGTAGGTACACCCACGGCGCTATTAGGGAGGGAGTTCCAGGATTTTGTCCCTGTGGTGTAGGTACACCCACGGCGCTGTTAGGGAGGGAGTTCCAGGATTTTGTCCCGTGTGGTGTAGGTACACCCACGGCGCTGTTAGGGAGGGAGTTCCAGGATTTTGTCCCTGTGGTGTAGGTACACCCACAGCGCTGTTAGGGAGGGAGTTCCAGGATTTTGTCCCGTGTGGTGTAGGTACACCCACGGCGCTTTTAGGGAGGGAGTTCCAGGATTTTGTCCAGTGTGGTGTAGGTACACCCACGGCGCTGTTAGGGAGGGAGTTACACGATTTTGTCCGTGTGGTGTAGGTACACCCACGGCGCTGTTAGGGAGGGAGTTCCAGGATTTTGTCCCTGTGGTGTAGGTACACCCACGGCGCTGTTAGGGAGGGAGTTCCAGGATTTTGTCCCTGTGGTGTAGGTACACCCACGGCGCTGTTAGGGAGGGAGTTCCAGGATTTTGTCCGTGTGGTGTAGGTACACCCACGGCGCTGTTAGGGAGGGAGTTCCAGGATTTTGTCCGTGTGGTGTAGGTACACCCACGGCGCTGTTAGGGAGGGAGTTCCAGGATTTTGTCCAGTGTGGTGTAGGTACACCCACGGCGCTGTTAGGGAGGGAGTTCCAGGATTTTGTCCGTGTGGTGTAGGTACACCCACAGCGCTGTTAGGGAGGGAGTTCCAGGATTTTGTCCGTGTGGTGTAGGTACACCCACGGCGCTGTTAGGGAGGGAGTTCCAGGATTTTGTCCGTGTGGTGTAGGTACACCCACGGCGCTGTTAGGGAGGGAGTTCCAGGATTTTGTCCGTGTGGTGTAGGTACACCCACGGCGCTGTTAGGGAGGGAGTTCCAGGATTTTGTCCGTGTGGTGTAGGTACACCCACGGCGCTGTTAGGGAGGGAGTTCCAGGATTTTGTCCGTGTGGTGTAGGTACACCCACGGCGCTGTTAGGGAGGGAGTTCCAGGATTTTGTCCGTGTGGTGTAGGTACACCCACGGCGCTGTTAGGGAGGGAGTTCCAGGATTTTGTCCGTGTGGTGTAGGTACACCCACGGCGCTGTTAGGGAGGGAGTTCCAGGATTTTGTCCGTGTGGTGTAGGTACACCCACGGCGCTGTTAGGGACAAGAGTTCCAGGATTTTGTCCGTGTGGTGTAGGTACACCCACGGCGCTGTTAGGGAGGGAGTTCCAGGATTTTGTCCGTGTGGTGTAGGTACACCCACGGCGCTGTTAGGGAGGGAGTTCCAGGATTTTGTCCCGTGTGGTGTAGGTACACCCACGGCGCTGTTAGGGAGGGAGTTCCAGGATTTTGTCCCTGTGGTGTAGGTACACCCACGGCGCTGTTAGGGAGGGAGTTCCAGGATTTTGTCCGTGTGGTGTAGGTACACCCACGGCGCTGTTAGGGAGGGAGTTCCAGGATTTTGTCCGTGTGGTGTAGGTACACCCACGGCGCTGTTAGGGAGGGAGTTCCAGGATTTTGTCCGTGTGGTGTAGGTACACCCACGGCGCTGTTAGGGAGGGAGTTCCAGGATTTTGTCCGTGTGGTGTAGGTACACCCACGGCGCTGTTAGGGAGGGAGTTCCAGGATTTTGTCCGTGTGGTGTAGGTACACCCACGGCGCTGTTAGGGAGGGAGTTCCAGGATTTTGTCCCTGTGCGTGGTGTAGGTACACCCACGGCGCTGTTAGGGAGGGAGTTCCAGGATTTTGTCCGTGTGGTGTAGGTACACCCACGGCGCTGTTAGGGAGGGAGTTCAGGATTTTGTCCCTGTGGTGTAGGTACACCCACGGCGCTGTTAGGGAGGGAGTTCCAGGATTTTGTCCCGTGTGGTGTAGGTACACCCACGGCGCTGTTAGGGAGGGAGTTCCAGGATTTTGTCCGTGTGGTGTAGGTACACCCACGGCGCTGTTAGGGAGGGAGTTCCAGGATTTTGTCCGTGCTGTGTATGTATACCCACGGCGCTGTTAGGGAGGGAGTTCCAGGATTTTGTCCGTGTGGTGTAGGTACACCCACGGCGCTGTTAGGGAGGGAGTTCCAGGATTTTGTCCGTGTGGTGTAGGTACACCCACGGCGCTGTTAGGGAGGGAGTTCCAGGATTTTGTCCGTGTGGTGTAGGTACACCCACGGCGCTGTTAGGGAGGGAGTTCCAGGATTTTGTCCGTGTGGTGTAGGTACACCCACGGCGCTGTTAGGGAGGGAGTTCCAGGATTTTGTCCGTGTGGTGTAGGTACACCCACAGCGCTGTTAGGGAGGGAGTTCCAGGATTTTGTCCGTGTGGTGTAGGTACACCCACTGCGCTGTTAGGGAGGGAGTTCCAGCATTTTGTCCGTGTGGTGTAGGTACACCCACGGCGCTGTTAGGGAGGGAGTTCCAGGATTTTGTCCGTGTGGTGTAGGTACACCCACAGCGCTGTTAGGGAGGGAGTTCCAGGATTTTGTCCGTGTGGTGTAGGTACACCCACGGCGCTGTTAGGGAGGGAGTTCCAGGATTTTGTCCGTGTGGTGTAGGTACACCCACGGCGCTGTTAGGGAGGGAGTTCCAGGATTTTGTCCGTGTGGTGTAGGTACACCCACGGCGCTGTTAGGGAGGGAGTTCCAGGATTTTGTCCGTGTGGTGTAGGTACACCCACAGCGCTGTTAGGGAGGGAGTTCCAGGATTTTGTCCGTGTGGTGTAGGTACACCCACAGCGCTGTTAGGGAGGGAGTTCCAGGATTTTGTCCGTGTGGTGTAGGTACACCCACGGCGCTGTTAGGGAGGGAGTTCCAGGATTTTGTCCGTGTGGTGTAGGTACACCCACGGCGCTGTTAGGGAGGGAGTTCCAGGATTTTGTCCCGTGTGGTGTAGGTACACCCACGGCGCTGTTAGGGAGGGAGTTCCAGGATTTTGTCCGTGTGGTGTAGGTACACCCACGGCGCTGTTAGGGAGGGAGTTCCAGGATTTTGTCCGTGTGGTGTAGGTACACCCACAGCGCTGTTAGGGAGGGAGTTCCAGGATTTGTCCGTGTGGTGTAGGTACACCCACGGCGCTGTTAGGGAGGGAGTTCCAGGATTTTGTCCGTGTGGTGTAGGTACACCCACAGCGCTGTTAGGGAGGGAGTTCCAGGATTTTGTCCGTGTGGTGTAGGTACACCCACGGCGCTGTTAGGGAGGGAGTTCCAGGATTTTGTCCGTGTGGTGTAGGTACACCCACGGCGCTGTTAGGGAGGGAGTTCCAGGATTTTGTCCCGTGTGGTGTAGGTACACCCACGGCGCTGTTAGGGAGGGAGTTCCAGGATTTTGTCCGTGTGTGTAGGTACACCCACGGCGCTGTTAGGGAGGGAGTTCCAGGATTTTGTCCGTGTGGTGTAGGTACACCCACGGCGCTGTTAGGGAGGGAGTTCCAGGATTTTGTCCGTGTGGTGTAGGTACACCCACGGCGCTGTTAGGGAGGGAGTTCCAGGATTTTGTCCGTGTGGTGTAGGTACACCCACAGCGCTGTTAGGGAGGGAGTTCCAGGATTTTGTCCGTGTGGTGTAGGTACACCCACGGCGCTGTTAGGGAGGAGTTCCAGGATTTTGTCCCGTGTGGTGTAGGTACACCCACAGCGCTGTTAGGGAGGGAGTTCCAGGATTTTGTCCGTGTGGTGTAGGTACACCCACGGCGCTGTTAGGGAGGGAGTTCCAGGATTTTGTCCGTGTGGTGTAGGTACACCCACGGCGCTGTTAGGGAGGGAGTTCAGGATTTTGTCCGTGTGGTGTAGGTACACCCACGGCGCTGTTAGGGAGGGAGTTCCAGGATTTTGTCCGTGTGGTGTAGGTACACCCACGGCGCTGTTAGGGAGGGAGTTCCAGGATTTTGTCCGTGTGGTGTAGGTACACCCACGGCGCTGTTAGGGAGGGAGTTCCAACATTTTGTCCCGTGTGGTGTAGGTACACCCACGCGCTGTTAGGGAGGGACTTCCATGATTTTGTCCGTGCGGCGTAGGTACACCCACGGCGCTGTTAGGGAGGGAGTTCCAGGATTTTGTCCGTGTGGTGTAGGTACACGCACGGCGCTGTTAGGGAGGGAGTTCCAGGATTTTGTCCCGTGTGGTGTAGGTACACCCACGGCGCTGTTAGGGAGGGAGTTCAGGATTTTGTCCCCGTGTGGTGTAGGTACACCCACGGCGCTGTTAGGGAGGGAGTTCCAGGATTTTGTCCGTGTGGTGTAGGTACACCCACAGCGCTGTTAGGGAGGGAGTTCCAGGATTTTGTCCGTGTGGTGTAGGTACACCCACGGCGCTGTTAGGGAGGGAGTTCCAGGATTTTGTCCGTGTGGTGTAGGTACACCCACGGCGCTGTTAGGGAGGGAGTTCCAGGATTTTGTCCGTGTGGTGTAGGTACACCCACAGCGCTGTTAGGGAGGAGTTCCAGATTTTGTCCGTGTGGTGTAGGTACACCCACAGCGCTGTTAGGGAGGGAGTTCCAGGATTTTGTCCGTGTGGTGTAGGTACACCCACGGCGCTGTTAGGGAGGGAGTTCCAGGATTTTGTCCGTGTGGTGTAGGTACACCCACGGCGCTGTTAGGGAGGGAGTTCCAGGATTTTGTCCGTGTGGTGTAGGTACACCCACGGCGCTGTTAGGGAGGGAGTACCAGGATTTTGTCCGTGTGGTGTAGGTACACCCACGGCGCTGTTAGGGACAGTGTTCCATGATTTTGTCCGTGTGGTGTAGGTACACCCACCGCGCTGTTAGGGAGGGAGTTCCAGGATTTTGTCCGTGTGGTGTAGGTACACCCACGGCGCTGTTAGGGAGGGAGTTCCAGGATTTTGTCCAGTGTGGTGTAGGTACACCCACGGCGCTGTTAGGGAGGGAGTTCCAGGATTTTGTCCGTGTGGTGTAGGTACACCCACGGCGCTGTTAGGGAGGGAGTTCCAGGATTTTGTCCGTGTGGTGTAGGTACACCCACGGCGCTGTTAGGGAGGGAGTTCCAGGATTTTGTCCGTGCGGTGTAGGTACACCCACGGCGCTGTTAGGGAGGGAGTTCCAGGATTTTGTCCCGTGTGGTGTAGGTACACCCACGGCGCTGTTAGGGAGGGAGTTCCAGGATTTTGTCCGTGCGGTGTAGGTACACCCACAGCGCTGTTAGGGAGGGAGTTCCAGGATTTTGTCCGTGCATTGAAGGTACACCCACGGCGCTGTTAGGGAGGGAGTTCCAGCATTTTGTCCCGTGTGGTGTAGGTACACCCACGGCGCTGTTAGGGAGGGAGTTCCAGGATTTTGTCCGTGTGGTGTAGGTACACCCACAGCGCTGTTAGGGAGGGAGTTCCAGGATTTTGTCCGTGTGGTGTAGGTACACCCACGAGCTGTTAGGGAGGGAGTTCCAGGATTTTGTCCGTGTGGTGTAGGTACACCCACGGTGCTGTTAGGGAGGGAGTTCCAGGATTTTGTCCGTGTGGTGTAGGTACACCCACGGCGCTGTTAGGGAGGAGTTCCAGATTTTGTCCTGTGCGGTGTAGGTACACCCACGGCGCTGTTAGGGAGGGGAGTTCCATGATTTTGTCCGTGTGGTGTAGGTACACCCACGGCGCTGTTAGGGAGGGAGTTCCAGGATTTTGTCCGTGTGGTGTAGGTACACCCACGGCGCTGTTAGGGAGGGAGTTCCAGGATTTTGTCCGTGTGCTGTAGGTACACCCACGGCGCTGTTAGGGAGGGAGTTCCACGATTTTGTCCCGTGTGGTGTAGGTACACCCACGGCGCTGTTAGGGAGGGAGTTCCAGTATTTTTGTCCGTGTGTTGTACGTACACCCACGGCTATGTTAGGGAGGGAGTTCCAGGATTTTGTCCTGTGTGGTGTAGGTACACCCACGGCGCTGTTAGGGAGGGAGTTCCAGGATTTTGTCCGTGTGGTGTAGGTACACCCACGGCGCTGTTAGGGAGGGAGTTCCAGGATTTTGTCCGTGTGGTGTAGGTACACCCACGGCGCTGTTAGGGAGGGAGTTCCAGGATTTTGTCCGTGTGGTGTAGGTACACCCACGGCGCTGTTAGGGAGGGAGTTCCAGGATTTTGTCCGTGTGGTGTAGGTACACCCACGGCGCTGTTAGGGAGGGAGTTCCAGGATTTTGTCCGTGTGGTGTAGGTACACCCACAGCGCTGTTAGGGAGGGAGTTCCAGGATTTTGTCCGTGTGGTGTAGGTACACCCACGGCGCTGTTAGGGAGGGAGTTCCAGGATTTTGTCCGTGTGGTGTAGGTACACCCACGGCGCTGTTAGGGAGGGAGTTCCAGGATTTTGTCCGTGTGGTGTAGGTACACCACGGCGCTGTTAGGGAGGGAGTTCCAGGATTTTGTCCGTGTGGTGTAGGTACACCCACGGCGCTGTTAGGGAGGGAGTTCCAGGATTTTGTCCGTGTGGTGTAGGTACACCCACGGCGCTGTTAGGGAGGGAGTTCCAGGATTTTGTCCTGTGTGGTGTAGGTACACCCACGGCGCTGTTAGGGAGGGAGTTCAGGATTTTGTCCGTCTGCTGTAGGTACACCCACGGCGCTGTTAGGGAGGGAGTTCCATGAATTTGTCCGTGTGGTGTAGCTTCACCCACGGCTCGTTTAGGGAGGGAGTTCCAGGATTTTGTCCGTGTGGTGTAGGTACACCCACGGCGCTGTTAGGGAGGGAGTTCCAGGATTTTGTCCGTGTGGTGTAGGTACACCCACGGCGCTGTTAGGGAGGGAGTTCCAGGATTTTGTCCGTGGTGTAGGTACACCCACGGCGCTGTTAGGGAGGGAGTTCCAGGATTTTGTCCGTGTGGTGTAGGTACACCCACGGCGCTGTTAGGGAGGGAGTTCCAGGATTTTGTCCGTGTGGTGTAGGTACACCCACGGCGCTGTTAGGGAGGGAGTTCCAGGATTTTGTCCGTGTGGTGTAGGTACACCCACAGCACTATTAGGGAGGGAGTTCCAGGATTTTGTCCATGTGGTGTAGGTACACCCACGGCGCTGTTAGGGAGGGAGTTCCATGATTTTGTCCGTGTGGTGTAGGTACACCCACGGCGCTGTTAGGGAGGGAGTTCCAGGATTTTGTCCGTGTGGGGTGTAGGTACACCCACCGCGCTGTTAAGGAGGGGGTTCCAGGATTTTGTCCGTGTGCTGTAGGTACACCCACTGCGCTGTTAGGGAGGGAGTTCCAGGTTTTTGTCCTGAATGGTGTAGGTACACCCACGGCGCTGTTAGGGAGGGAGTTCCAGGATTTTGTCCGTGTGGTGTAGGTACACCCACCGCGCTGTTAGGGAGGGAGTTCCAGGATTTTGTCCGTGTGGTGTAGGTACACCCACGGCGCTGTTAGGGAGGGAGTTCCAGGATTTTGTCCGTGTGGTGTAGGTACACCCACGGCGCTGTTAGGGAGGGAGTTCCAGGATTTTGTCCGTGTGGTTAGTTACACCCACGGCGCTGTTAGGGAGGGAGTTCCAGGATTTTGTCCCGTGTGGTGTAGGTACACCCACGGCGCTGTTAGGGAGGGAGTTCCAGGATTTTGTCCGTATGGTGTAGGTACACCCACGCGCTGTTAGGGAGGGAGTTCCAGGATTTTGTCCGTGTGGTAGGTACACCACAGCGCGCTGTTAGGAGGGAGTTCCAGGATTTTGTCCGTGTGGTGTAGGTACACCCACGGCGCTGTTAGGGAGGGAGTTCCAGGATTTTGTCCGTGTGGTGTAGGTACACCCACGGCGCTGTTAGGGAGGGTATTCCAGGAATTTGTCCGTGTGGTGTAGGTACAACCACGGCGCTGTTAGGGAGGGAGTTCCAGGATTTTGTCCGTGTGTTGGAGGTACACCGCAGCGCTGTTAGGGAGGGAGTTCCAGGATTTTGTCTGTGTGGTGTAGGTACACCCACGGCGCTGTTAGC
Organism: Carcharodon carcharias; assembly: GCF_017639515.1. Classification (NCBI taxonomy): domain Eukaryota; kingdom Metazoa; phylum Chordata; class Chondrichthyes; order Lamniformes; family Lamnidae; genus Carcharodon; species Carcharodon carcharias. The sequence continues at coordinate 130,429 of NW_024470820.1, read as the reverse complement.
GCGGGAGTTCCAGGATTTTGTCCGTGTGGTGTAGGTACACCCACAGTGCTGTTAGGGAGGGAGTTCCAGGATTTTGTCCGTGTGTGTAAGTACACCCACGCGCTGTTAGGGAGGGAGTCCAGGATTTTGTCCGTGTGGTGTAGGTACAAACACGGCGCTGTTAGGGAGGGATTTCCAGGATTTTGTCCCTGTGGTGTAGGTACACCCACGGCGCTGTTAGGGAGGGAGTTCCAGGATTTTGTCCAGTGTGTGTAGGTACACCCACGGCGCTGTTAGGGAGGGAGTTCCAGGATTTTGTCCGTGTGGTGTAGGTACACCCACGCGCTGTTAGGGAGGGAGTTCCAGGATTTTGTCCGTGTGGTGTAGGTACACCCACGGCGCTGTTAGGGAGGGAGTTCCAGGATTTTGTCCGTGTGGTGTAGGTACACCCACGGCGCTGTTAGGGAGGGAGTTCCAGGATTTTGTCCGTGTGGTGTAGGTACACCCACGGCGCTGTTAGGGAGGGAGTTCCACTATTTTGTCCGTGCGGTGTAGGTACACCCACGGCGCTGTTAGGGAGGGAGTTCCAGGATTTTGTCCGTGTGGTGTAGGTACACCCACGGCGCTGTTAGGGAGGGAGTTCCAGGATTTTGTCCGTGTGGTGTAGGTACACCCACGGCGCTGTTAGAGGGGGGAGTTCAAGGTTTTTGTCTTTTTGTGGTAGGTACACCCACGGCGCTGTTAGGGAGGGTGTTCCAGGATTTTGTCCGTGTGGTGTAGGTACACCCACAGCACAGTTAGGGTGGGAGTTCCAGGATTTTGTCCTGTGGTGTAGGTACACTCACAGCGCTGTTAGGGACCGAGTTCCAGGATTTTGTCCCATGTGGTGTAGGTACACCCACGGCGCTGTTAGGGAGGGAGTTCCAGGATTTTGTCCGTGTGGTGTAGGTACACCCACGGCGCTGTTAGGGAGGGAGTTCCAGGATTTTGTCCGTGTGGTGTAGGTACACCCACGGCGCTGTTAGGGAGGGAGTTCCAGGATTTTGTCCGTGTGGTGTAGGTACACCCACGGCGCTGTTAGGGAGGGAGTTCCAGGATTTTGTCCGTGTGGTGTAGGTACACCCACGGCGCTGTTAGGGAGGGAGTTCCAGGATTTTGTCCGTGTGGTGTAGGTACACCCACGGCGCTGTTAGGGAGGGAGTTCCAGGATTTTGTCCGTGTGGTGTAGGTACACCCACGGCGCTGTTAGGGAGGGAGTTCCAGATTTTGTCCGTGTGGTGTAGGTACACCCACGGCGCTGTTAGGGAGGAGTTCCAGGATTTTGTCCGTGTGTGTGTAGGTACACCCACGGCGCTGTTAGGGAGGGAGTTCCAGGATTTTGTCCGTGTGGTGTAGGTACACCCACGGCGCTGTTAGGGAGGGAGTTCCAGGATTTTGTCCGTGTGGTGTAGGTACACCCACGGCGCTGTTAGGGAGGGAGTTCCAGGATTTTGTCCGTGTGTGTAGGTACACCCACGGCGCTGTTAGGGAGGGAGTTCCAGGATTTTGTCCGTGTGGGGTAGGTACACCCACGGCGCTGTTAGGGAGGGAGTTCCAGGATTTTTTCCGTGTGGTGTAGGTACACCCACAGCGCTTTAGGGAGGGAGTTCCAGGATTTTGTCCGTGTGGTGTAGGTACACCACGGCGCTGTTAGGAGAGGGAGTTCCAGGATTTTGTCCGTGTGGTGTAGGTACACCCACAGCGCTGTTAGGGAGGGAGTTCCATGCATTTGTCCGTGTGGTGTAGGTACACCCACGGCGCGGTTAGGGAGGGAGTTCCAGGATTTTGTCCGTGTGGTGTAGTAACACCCACGGCGCTGTTAGGGAGGGAGTTCGAGGATTTTGTCCCGTGTGGTGTAGGGACACCCACAGCGCTGTTATGGAGGGAGTTCCAGGATTTTGTCCGTGTGGTGTAGGTACACCCACTGCGCTGTTAGGGAGGGAGTTCCAGGATTTTGTCCGTGTGGTGTAGGTACACCCACGGCGCTGTTAGGGAGGGAGTTCCAGGATTTTGTCCGTGTGGTGTAGGTACACCCACAGCGCTGTTAGGGAGGAGTTTTCCAGGATTTTGTCCGTGTGGTGTATACACCACACGCTGTTAGGGAGGGAGTTCCAGGATTTTGTCCGTGTGGTGTAGGTACACCCACGGCGCTGTTAGGGAGGGAGTTCCAGATTTTGTCCGTGTGGTGTAGGTACACCCACGGCGCTGTTAGGGAAGGAGATCCAGGATTTTGTCCGTGTGGTGTAGGTACACCCACGGCGCTGTTAGGGAGGGAGTTCCGGGATTTTGTCCGTGTGGTGTAGGTACACCCACATCGCTGTTAGGGAGGGAGTTCCAGATTTTTGTCTGTGTGGTGTAGGTACACCACCCGCAGCGCTGTTAGGGAGGGAGTTCCAGGATTTTGTCCGTGTGGTGTAGGTACACCCACGGCGCTGTTAGGGAGGGCTTTCCAGATTTTGTCCCTGTGGTGTAGGTACACCCACGGGCGCTGTAAGGGAGTTCCAGGATTTTGTCGTGTGTGTAGGTACACCCACGGCGCTGTTAGGGAGGGAGTTCCAGGATTTTGTCCTGTGAGGTGTAGGTACACCCACAGCGCTGTTAGGGAGGGATTTCCAGGATTTTGTCCTTGTGGTGTAGGTACACCCACAGCGCAGTTAGGGAGGGAGTTCCAGGATTTTGTCCGTGTGGTGTAGGTACACCCCACGGCGCTGTTAGGGAGGGAGTTCCAGGACTTTTGTCCGTGTGTGTAGGTACACCCACGGTGCTGTTAGGGAGGGAGTTCCAGGATTTTGTCGTGCGGTGTAGGTAACACCCACGGCGCTGTTAGGGAGGGAGTACAGATTTTGTCCAGTTGGTGTAGG
>NW_024470820.1:116387-127050 GCF_017639515.1 Carcharodon carcharias | reverse complement strand
GGAGTGTCAGTACTGAGGGAGTGCTGCATTGTCGGAGGGTCAGTGCTGAGGGAGTGCTGCACTGTCGGAGGGTCAGTACTGAGCGGGTGCCGCAATGTCATAGGGTCAGTACAGAGGCAGTGCAGCACTGTCAGCTGGACAGTACTGAGGGAGTGCAGCACTGTCAGAGGGTCAGTACTGAGGGAGTGCTCCAGCGTCAGTGGGTCATTACTGAGGGAGTTCTGCACTCTCCGAGGTTGAGTAGTGAGGGAGTGCTGCACTGTCGGAGAGACAGTACTGAGGGAGTGTCGCACTGTCAGAGGGTCAGTACTGATGGAGTGCTGCACTGTCGGAGGGTCCGTACTGAGGGAGTGCTGCATTGTCAGAGGGTCAGTAGTGAGGGAATGCTGCCCTGTTGGAGGGTCAGTACTGAGGGAGTGCTGCACTCTCGGACGGTCAGTACTAACTGAGTGCTGCACTGTCAGAGGGTCAGTACTGAGGGAGTGCTGCATTGTCAAAGTCTCTGAACTGAGGGTGTGATGAACTGTCAGAGGGTCAGTGCTGAGGGATTGCTGCACTGTCAGAGGGTCAGTACTGAGGGAGTGCTTCACTGTCGGAGGGTCAGTACTGAGGGATTGCCACACTGTCGGAGGGTCAGTACTGAGGGAGTGCAGCACTGTCTGAGGGTCAGTACTGAGGGAGTGCCGCACTTTCAGAGGGTCAGCACTGAGGGAGTGCGGCACTTTCAGAGGGTCAGTACTGAGGGAGTGCGGCACTGTCACAGGGTCAGTACTGAGGGAGTGCTGCACTGTCGGAGTGTCAGTACTGAGGGAGTCCCGCACTGTCAGAGGGTCAGTACTGAGGGAGTCCCGCACTGTCAGAGGGTCAGTACTGAGGGAGTGCTGCACTGTCAGAGGGTCAGTACTGAGGGAGTGCTGCACTGTCAGAGGGTCAGTACTGAGGGAGTGCTGCATTGTCGGAGGGTCAGTACTGAGCGGGTGCCGCAATGTCATAGGGTCAGTACAGAGGCAGTGCAGCACTGTCAGCTGGACAGTACTGAGGGAGTGCTCCAGCGTCAGTGGGTCATTACTGAGGGAGTTCTGCACTCTCCGAGGTTGAGTAGTGAGGGAGTGCTGCACTGTCGGAGGGTCAGTTATGAGGGAGTGCTGCACTGTCAGAGGGTCAGTACTGAGGGAACGCTGCACTGTCAGAGGGTAAATACAGAGTGAGTGCTGCACTGTCAGAGGGTCAGTACTGAGGGAGCGCTGCACTGTCGGAGGGTCAGTACTGAGGTTATGCAGCATTGTCAAAGGCTCAGAACTCGGGGAATGCCGCTCTGTTGGAGAGTCACTACTGAGGTCGTGTTGCACTGTCAGAGGGTCAGAACAGTTGGAATGCTGCACTGTCAAAGGATGAGTACTTAGGGAGAGCTGCACTGTCGTAGGGTCAGTACTGAGGTGGTGCTGCACTGTCAGACCGTCAGTACTGAGGGAGTGCTGGACGGTCGGAGGGTGAGTACTGAGGAAGTGCTTCACGGTCGGAGGGTCAGTCCTGAGGGAGTACTGCACTGTCGGAGGGTGAGTACTGAGGGAGTGCTGCACTGTCAGCGGGTCAGTACTGAGGGAGTGCCGCGCTGTCAGAGGGTCACTACTGAGGGAGTGCTGCACTGTCAGAGGGTCAGTACTGAGTGAGTGCCGCACTGTCTTAGGGTAATACTGAGGGTGTGCCGCACTGTCAGAGGGTCAGTACTGAGGGAGTGCCTCACTCTCAGAGGGTCAGTACTGAGGGAGTGCTGCACTTTCAGAGCTTCAGTACTGAGGGAGTGCTGCACTGTCAGAGGGTCTGTGCTGAGGGACTGCCGCACTGTCCGAGGGTCCGTATGGAGAGAGTGCTGCACTCTCGTAGGTTCAGTACTGAGAGAGTGCTGGACTGTCAGAGGGTCAGTACTGAGGGAGTGCTGCACTGTCCGAGGGTCCGTACGGAGGGAGTGCCGCACTGTCACAGGGTCAGTACTGAGGGAGTGCTGCACTTTCAGAGGTTCAGTACTGAGGGAGTGCTGCACTGTCAGAGGGTCAGTACTGAGGGAGTGCTACACAGTCGGAGAGTCAGTACTGAGGGATTGCCGCACTGTCAGAGGCTCAGTACTGAGGCAGGGCTGCACTGTCAGAGGGTCAGTACTGAGGGAGTGCTGCATTGACAAAGGCTCTGAACTGAGGGTGTGATCAACTGTCAGAGGGTCAGTACTGAGGGAGTGCTGCACTGTGAGAGGGTCTGTGCTGAGGGAGCGCTGCACTGTCGGAGGGTCAGTACTGAGGGAGTGCTGCACTGTCAGAGGGTCAGTACTGTGGGAGTGCCGCACTGTCAGAGGGTCAGTACTGAGGGAGTGCTGCACTGTCAGAGGGTCAGTACTGAGCGAGTGCTGCACTGTCAGAGGGTCATTGCTGAGGGAGTTCCGCACTGTCAGAGGGTCAGTGATGAGGGAGTGCTGCACTGTCAGATAGTCAGTACTGAGGGAGCGCTGCACTGTCGGAGGGTAGGTACAGAGTGAATGCTGCACTGTCAGAGGGTCAGTAATGAGGGTGTGCTGCACTGTGGGAGGGTCAGTACTGAGGGAGTGCTGCTCTGTCGGAACGTCACTACTGAGGTCGTGCTGCACTGTCAGAGGGTCAGAGCAGATGGAATGCTGCACTTTCAAAGGATGAGTACTTAGGGAGAGCTGCACTGTCAGAGGGTAAGTACTGAGGGAGTGCCACACTGTCAGAGGGTCAGTGCTGAGGGAGAGATGCACTGTTGGAGCGTCAGTACTGAGGGAGTGCTTCACTGTCGGAGGGTCAGTACTGAGGGATTGCCGCACTGTCGGAGGGTCAGTGCTGAGGGAGTGCTGTATTGTCAGAGGGTCAGTACTGAGGGAGTGCTGCACTGTCAGAGGATCAGTACTGAGGGAGTGCAGCACTGTCGTAGGGTCATTACTGAGGGAATGCTGCACTTTCAGAGGGTCAGTACTGAGGGAGTGCTGCACTGTCAGAGGGTCAGTGCTGAGGGAGTGCTGCACTGTCAGAGGGTCAGTACTGTGGGAGTGCTGCACTGTCAGAGGGTCAGTACTGAGGGAGTGCTGCACTGTCGGAGGGTCCGTACTGAGGGAGTGCTGCACTGTCAGAGGGTCAGTACTGAGTGAGTGCCGCACTGTCTTAGGGTAATACTGAGGGTGTGCCGCACTGTCAGAGGGTCAGTACTGAGGGAGTGCCTCACTCTCAGAGGGTCAGTACTGAGGGAGTGCTGCACTTTCAGAGCTTCAGTACTGAGGGAGTGCTGCACTGTCAGAGGGTCTGTGCTGAGGGACTGCCGCACTGTCCGAGGGTCCGTATGGAGAGAGTGCTGCACTCTCGTAGGTTCAGTACTGAGAGAGTGCTGGACTGTCAGAGGGTCAGTACTGAGGGAGTGCTGCACTGTCCGAGGGTCCGTACGGAGGGAGTGCCGCACTGTCACAGGGTCAGTACTGAGGGAGTGCTGCACTTTCAGAGGTTCAGTACTGAGGGAGTGCTGCACTGTCAGAGGGTCAGTGCTGATGGAGTGCTGCACTGTCAGAGGGTCAGTACTGAGGGAGTGCCGCACTGTCAGAGGGTCAGTACTGAGGGAGTGCCGCACTGTCAGAGGGTCAGTACTGAGGGAGTGCCGCACTGTCAGAGGGTCAGTACTGAGGGAGTGCTGCACTGTCAGAGGCTCAGTACTGAGGGAGTGCCGCACTGTCAGAGGGTCAGTACTGAGGGAGTGCTGCACTGTCGGAGGGTCAGTACTGAGGCTGTGCTGCACTGTCAGAGGGTCAGTACTGTGGGAGTGCCGCACTGTCAGAGTGTCAGTACTGAGGGAGCGCCGCACTGTCAGAGGGTCAGTACTGTGGGAGTGATGCACTGTCGGAGGTTCAGTACTGAGGGAGTGCTGCACTGTCAGAGGGTCAGTACTGAGGGAGTGCTGCACTGTCAGACGCTCAGTACTGAGGGAGTGCTGCACTGTCAAAGGCTCAGTTCTGAGTGAGTGCTGCACTATCAGAGGGTCAGTACTGAGGGAGTGCTGCATTGTCAGAGGGTCAGTACTGAGGGAGTGCTGCACTGTCAGAGGATCAGTGGTGAGGGAGTGCCGCACTGACAGACGGTCAGTACTGAGTGAGTGCTGCACTGTCAGAGGGTCAGTACTGAGGGAGTGCTGCACTGTCAGAGGGTCAGTACTGAGGGAGTGCTGCACTGTCAGAGGGTCAGTACTGAGGGAGTGCCGCACTGTCAGAGGGTCAGTACTGAGGGAGTGCCTCACTGTCAGAGGGTCAGTACTGAGGGAGTGTCGCACTGTCAGAGGGTCAGTGCTGAGGGAGTGCTGCACTGTCAGAGGGTCAGTACTGAGGGAGTGCTGCACTGTCAGAGGGTCAGTACTGAGGGAGTGCCGCACTGTCAGAGGGTTATTACTGAGGGAGTGCTGCGCTGTCAGAGGGTCAGTACTGAGGGAGTGCTGCACTGTCAGAGGGTCAGTTGTGACGGATAGCCGCACTGTTACAGGGTCAGTACTGAGGGAGTGCCGCACTGTCTGAGGGTTATTACTGAGGGAATGTCGCACTGTCAGAGGCTCAGTACTGAGGGAGTGCCGCACTGTCAGAGGGTCAGTACTGAGGGAGTGCCGCACTGTCAGAGGGTTAGTACTGAGGGAGTGCCGCACTTTCAGAGGGTTAGTACTGAGGGAGTGCCGCACTGTCAGAGCATCAGTTTTGAGGGAGTGCCGCACTGTTGGAGGGTCAGTACTGAGGGAGTGCTGCACTGTTTGAGTGTCAGTGCTCAGGGTGCATAGCATTGGTTTTTTATGTGTTTTCTTTGATGGTGCTGATTTTTTGTGATGAAGTTGCGTTGAAGCAGAGTAGATATCAAAAACACCCCTGTCAGGGAGAAGCAGCATCCGGCCAGGTCTTCAGACTTGCTGGTTGGGGGAAAGAGAGACGCGTTTGCTAACCATTGTCCTCTGAAGAGGCGTGTCGCACGGAGACACCAGAGGGCTCCACCGCTTCTCTCTGACGGCGAAGATCTTCAGTCATCCCGCTCTGATGCTCAGATGTCATTTGATCTTCCTCCCCCCTGAGAGATGACGGGCCGAAATGGAAGTCCAATTCCAAACCCCTGGCCACGAAACAATTATCTCGAATAACATGGCGTACCCGGGACAGGAGAAAGTCTTGTCCTCAGGTCTCATGCAGTTTGTCTGGGGGTTACAAGGATTGAATCCTTTCCCCTCGAATGTCCGGTTTTCCAGTCACCGTGTCCGTGAGGGTACAACATGCAGGGCTTGTCAATGAGGCGGGAGCAGACACCGGGATCAGTGGGGGCGTCGGGAGCTGAGTGACTCTCTGCAGGATTCCCAGCCTCTGACCTGCTCTTGTAGCCACAGTGTTTATGTGGCTGGTCCCAGTTCAGTTTCTGGTCAGTGGTAACCCCCCAGGATGTTGATAGTGGGAGATTCAGTGAGGGTAATGCCCATTGAACGTCAAGGGGGTGATGGTTGGATTCTCTCTTGTTGGAGATGGTCAGTGCCTGGCACTTGTGTGGAGTGAATGTTACTCGCCACTTGTCAGCCCTGAGCCTGGATATTGTCCAGGTCTTGCTGCATCTGGACATGGAGCTGCTTCAGCATCTGAGGAGTCGTGAATGGTGCTGAACATTGTGCAACCATCAGCGAACATCCCCACTTCTGACCTTATGATGGAAGGAAGGTCATTGGTGAAGCAGCTGAAGGTGGTTGAGCTGAGGACACTAACCCTGAGGGACTCCTGCAGTGATGTCCTGGAGCTGAGATGACTGACCTCCAACATCCACAACCATCTCCCTTTGTGCTGGGAATGACTCCAACCAGCGGAGAGTTTTCCCCCTGATTCCCATTGACTCCAGTGTTGCTGGGGGCTCCTTGATGCCAAACTTGGGTGAAATGCTGCCTCGATGTCAAGGGCAGTCACTCTCACCTCACCTCGAGAGCTCAGCTCTTGTGTCCATGTTTGAACCGAGGCTGTAATGGGGTCAGGAACTGAATGACCCTGGCGGAACCCAAACTGGGCATCAGTGAGCAGGTTAGTGCTAAGTAAGTGCTGCTTGATAGCTCTGTTGATGCCCCCTTCCTTTACTTTACTGATGATGGAGAATAGACTGATGGGGAGGTAATTGTCCGGGTTGGATTTGTCCTGCTTTTTGTGTACAGGACATACCTGGGCAATGTCCCACATAGCCGGGTAGATGCCAGTGTTGTAGCTGTACTGGAACAGCTTGGCTAGGGGCACAGCGAGTTCTGGAGCACAAGTCTTCAGTACTTTTGCCGGAATATTGTCAGGGCCCATAGCCTTTGCTGTATCCAGTACCTCCCTGGCCTGCTCACACTCACACTCCCTCTCTCTCACACTCTCTCTCTCACACACACACACTCACACTCCTTCTCTCACACACACTCACACACACTCTCTCTCACACTCTCTCTCTCACACACACACACTCACACTTCCTCTCTCTCACACTCACACACACTCTCTCACACACACTCACACACACTCTCTCTCTCACACTCTCTCTCTCTCACACACACACTCTCTCTCACACACACTCACTCACACTCCCTCTCACACACACTCCCTCTCTCACACACACTCCCTCTCTCACACACACTCACTCACACTCCCTCTCTCTCACTCACACTCCCTCTCTCACACACACACTCCGTCTCTCTCTCACCCACACACTCACACTCCCTCTCTCTCACACACACTCACACTCTCTCTTACTAACACACTCCCTCTCTCTCTCACCCACACACTCACACTCCCTCTCTCACACACACTCTCTCTCTCACACACACCCACACTCCCTCTCTCACTCACACTCCCTCTAACACTCACACTCCCTCTCTCTCACACTCACACACACTCCCTCTCTCACACACACACTCACACTCCCTCTCTCACACACACACTCACACTCCCTCACTCTCACACACTCACACTCCCTCTCTCTCACACACACACATTCCCTCTCTCTCTCACACACACTCACACTCTCTCTCACACACACTCACTCTCTCTCTCACACACACTCCCTCTTTCTCGCACTCCCTCTCTCTCACACACACACTCACACTCCCTCTCTCTCACACACACACTCACTCTCCCTCTCTCACACACACACCCACACTCGCTCCCTCTCACACACACATTCACACTCCCTCTCTCACACACACACTCTTTCTCTCTCACACACACACACTCACACTCTCTCTCACACACACTCCTTCTCTCACACTTACACATACACTCCCTCTCTCTCACATACACACTCTCTTTCTCACACACATACACTCTCTCTCTCTCTCACACACACACACACCCTCTCTCACACACACACACACTCACACTCCCTCTCTCTAACACACGGTCACACTCCCTCTCTCTCTCTCACACACACACACTCCCTCTCTCTCTCACACACACACACTCACAGTCCCTCTCTCTCACACACTCAGACTCCCTCTCTCTCACACTCCCTCTCTCTCACACTCACACTCCCACTCTCTCACACACACTCACACTCCCTCTCTCTCACACACACTCACACTCCCTCTCTCTCATACACTCCCTCTCTCTCTCTCACACTCCCTCTCTCACACTCACTCTCTCTCACACACACACTCCCTCTCTCTCTCACCCACACACTCACACTCCCTCTCTCTCACACTCTCTCTTACTAACACACTCCCTCTCTCTCTCACCCACACACTCACACTCCCTCTCTCACACACACACACTCTCTCTCTCACACACACTCACACTCCCTCTCTCACTCACACTCACACTCCCTCTAACACTCACACTCCCTCTCTCTCACACTCACACACACACTCCCTCTCTCACACACACACTCACACTCCCTCTCTCACACTCACACACACTCTCTCACACACACACACACTCACACTCCCTCTCTCTCACACACACTCACACTCCCTCTCTCTCATACACTCCCTCTCTCTCTCTCACACTCCCTCTCTCACACTCACTCTCTCTCACACACACACTCCCTCTCTCTCTCACCCACACACTCACACTCCCTCTCTCTCACACTCTCTCTTACTAACACACTCCCTCTCTCTCTCACCCACACACTCACACTCCCTCTCTCACACACACACTCTCTCTCTCTCACACACACTCACACTCCCTCTCTCACTCACACTCACACTCCCTCTAACACTCACACTCCCTCTCTCTCACACTCACACACACACTCCCTCTCTCACACACACACTCACACTCCCTCTCTCACACTCACACACACTCTCTCACACACACACACTCACACTCCCTCTCTCTCACACTCACACACACTCTCACACACACTCTCTCACTCACTCTCTCTCACACACACTCCCTCTCTCTCACACACCCTCTCTCTCACACTCACTCTCTATCTCTCAAATACACACTCACACTCCCTTTTTCTCACACACACTCACACTCCCTCCCTCTCTCACTCACACTCCCTTTCTCACACACACACTCACACTTCCTCTCTTTCACACACACACTCACACACACTCTCTCACTCACACACACTCTCTCTCTCACACTCACACTACCTCTCTCTCACACTCACACTCCCTCTCTCACTCACACTCTCTCTCTCACACATACACTCCCTCTCTCTCTTTCACACACACTCACACTCCCTCTCTCTCACACACACTCCCTCTCTCTCACACACACTCCCTCTCTCTCACACTCACACTCCCTCTCTCTCACACACACTAACACTCCCTCTCCCTCTCACACTCCCTCTCTCTCTCACACTCCCTCTCTCACACTCACACTCCCTCTCTCTCACACTCACTCTCTCTCACTCCCTCTCTCACACTCATACTCCCTCTCTCTCACACACACACTCCCTCTATCTCTCACCCACACACTCACACTCCATCTCTCTCACACACACTCATACTCTCTCTTACTAACACACTCTCTCTCTCACCCACTCACACTCCCTCTCTCACTCACACACTCCCTCTCTCTCACACTCACACTCCCTCTCTCTCACACTCACACTCCCTCTCTCTCACACACTCACACTCCCTCTCTCTCACACACACACTCACACTCCCTCTCTCTCACACACACAGTCATACTCCCTCTCTCGCTCTCGCACACACGCATTCCCTCTCTCTCTCACACACACACTCACAGTCCCTCTCTCACACACACACTCTCGCTCTCTCACACTCCCTCTCTCTCACACTCACACTCTCTCTCTCACACACACACTCTCTCTCACACACACTCACTCACACTCCCTCTCTCACACACACTCCCTCTCTCACACACACTCACACACACTCCCTCTCTCACACACACTCACTCACACTCCCTCTCTCTCACTCACACTCCCTCTCTCACACACACACTCCGTCTCTCTCTCACCCACACACTCACACTCCCTCTCTCTCACACACACTCACACTCTCTCTTACTAACACACTCCCTCTCTCTCTCACCCACACACTCACACTCCCTCTCTCACACACACTCTCTCTCTCACACACACCCACACTCCCTCTCTCACTCACACTCCCTCTAACACTCACACTCCCTCTCTCTCACACTCACACACACTCCCTCTCTCACACACACACTCACACTCCCTCTCTCACACACACACTCACACTCCCTCACTCTCACACACTCACACTCCCTCTCTCTCACACACACATTCCCTCTCTCTCTCACACACACTCACACTCTCTCTCACACACACTCACTCTCTCTCTCACACACACTCCCTCTTTCTCGCACTCCCTCTCTCTCACACACACACTCACACTCCCTCTCTCTCACACACACACTCACTCTCCCTCTCTCACACACACACCCACACTCGCTCCCTCTCACACACACATTCACACTCCCTCTCTCACACACACACTCTTTCTCTCTCACACACACACACTCACACTCTCTCTCACACACACTCCTTCTCTCACACTTACACATACACTCCCTCTCTCTCACATACACACTCTCTTTCTCACACACATACACTCTCTCTCTCTCTCACACACACACACACCCTCTCTCACACACACACACACTCACACTCCCTCTCTCTAACACACGGTCACACTCCCTCTCTCTCTCTCACACACACACACTCCCTCTCTCTCTCACACACACACACTCACAGTCCCTCTCTCTCACACACTCAGACTCCCTCTCTCTCACACTCCCTCTCTCTCACACTCACACTCCCACTCTCTCACACACACTCACACTCCCTCTCTCTCACACACACTCACACTCCCTCTCTCTCATACACTCCCTCTCTCTCTCTCACACTCCCTCTCTCACACTCACTCTCTCTCACACACACACTCCCTCTCTCTCTCACCCACACACTCACACTCCCTCTCTCTCACACTCTCTCTTACTAACACACTCCCTCTCTCTCTCACCCACACACTCACACTCCCTCTCTCACACACACACTCTCTCTCTCACACACACTCACACTCCCTCTCTCACTCACACTCACACTCCCTCTAACACTCACACTCCCTCTCTCTCACACTCACACACACACTCCCTCTCTCACACACACACTCACACTCCCTCTCTCACACTCACACACAC
>NW_024470820.1:71387-111387 GCF_017639515.1 Carcharodon carcharias | reverse complement strand
GGGGTGGGGTGGTGGGTAGGGAGTGAGGGGGGTTGGGTGGGAGGGTGGGGTGGGGTGGTGGGTAGGAGTGAGGGGGGTTGGGTGGGAGGGTGGGGTGGGGTGGTGGGTAGGGAGTGAGGGGGGTTGGGTGGGAGGGTGGGGTGGGGTGGTGGGTAGGGGGTGAGGGGGTTGGGTGGGAGGGTGGGGTGGGGTGGTGGGTAGGGAGTGAGGGGGGTTGGGTGGGAGGGTGGGGTGGGGTGGTGGGTAGGGAGTGAGGGGGGTTAGGTGGGAGGGTGGGGTGGGGTGGTGGGTAGGGAGTGAGGGGGGGTTGGGTGGGAGGGTGGGGTGGGGTGGTGGGTAGGGAGTGAGGGGGGTTGGGTGGGAGGGTGGGGTGGGGTGGTGGGTAGGGAGTGAGGGGGGTTGGGTGGGAGGGTGGGGTGGTGGGTAGGGGGTGAGGGGGGTTGGGTGGGAGGGTGGGGTGGGGGCGGATGAGGGGGATTGGGTGGGGGATGAGGGAGGTTGGTTGGGGCTGAGGGGGTTGGGTGCGGGGGATGGGGTGGTGGGTGGGTGAGGTGAGTGGGGGGGTTGTGAGGTGGGGGGGGGTGGGTGAGCGGGGTTGGGTGGGAGGGTGGGGTGGGAGATGGGGGTGAGGGGGGTTGGGGTGGGGGGACATGGGGTGCGGGGGATGGGGTGGTGGGTGGTGGGGTGAGTGGGGTTTTGTGGGAGGGTGGGGGATGAGGGGTGTAGGGAGGGTGAGGGGGGTTGGGTGGGAGGGTAGGGGATGAGGGGTTTAGGGAGGGGTGGGGGGTGGTGGGTGGACTGGGAGTTGGGGTGGGGGGGGGTTGAGGGGTGCCGGGTGACAAACCGGAGAGGGGTTGGGTGGGCAGGAGGGGTCCTGCCGGGAGGTCGGACAGCGGCATGGTCCGTTTGACCCGGGACGTGCCGCCTTCCGCACCCCGTGCCCTCCGCCGCCCCGCATCTCCCACCGCCGGCCGTCCCCTGCCACCGAACCCTCCCGGGGGGGTCATCTGGAGCGCAATTGCATGCCCAGCGGTGGAAGCGGCGAATACCAATGGAGCGACAGGTGGGTGGGGGGGGGGGTTTCAGGCGAGGGAAAGAGGCGGACGAGCGTCCCGGTGCACTTTCCGGTCGACGGAGATGATCTGGGGCAGCGGAAAACCCCCCACGCCCCCACCCCCACCCCCCACCCTGACACGGCCATTTAGAGCATAGCAAGATCCCGCAGTGCAGACCTCATTTTCTTTCTTCCCGAAGCCTTACCCATTGGTGGGGTAAGTATTAGGGGGTGGGTGGTGGGGGGGGGGTCCCAGGACTCACCCACCCCCTCCCCCCTCCCCCCAACCCAATGTTGGCTGTGTGGGATCTTCCCATTCCTCAATCTTACCCCACAGCCTTCAACCCCATCACCAACCCCCCCCCCCCCACACCACTCCCAGTCCCAGGCTTAATTCTCCCATTCAATTGGGCCTCTGCAGGTTTTTGGGATAAAGATCATTAATAATAATTAATAATTATATCTCTTCCCCTCCCCCTCTCCCTCTGGCAGCCTCTCAAAATGGCGCCGCCACCCCCTTTCCAGAGGAAAAAAACTACAAATGGCCGGCCTGGACTACAACTCCCACAATGCCCGGAAAGAGACTGCGCATGCTCCGCTTTCTGATTGCCCCTCCCCCCCCAACACCAACAACCCACCCCGCGGCGCCTGATTGGGTTGCCCAAAGGGAGTTGGGGGTGGCGGTATGGAATGGGGGGTGGGGGGGGGGGGGGGGGGGGGGGGGGGGGGCGGGGACCCGTGTTGCGCAGGCGCAATGGTTGCAGGGCGGGGCCAAGGGACCGCGCCCGCCCTGCAGCCACCCAACCATATGACCACACAGTACCGACGTCCCGGGGCGGGGCCACAGCCTTAGTGACCACTCAGCGCTTGATTGGTTACCTACGGCCCGGGGCGGGGCTAGGACTTGGGGGGGTTCGGGGGGGGGGGGGGGGGGGGGTGGAGAGGGGGGGACGACCTGGTGTGAGTTTGTGGAATCGGCGCAAGCGCGGTTGCTGCTGGAAGGGGTGGGCGTGGCGGTGGGGCACCGCCCGCCATTGTGACTAGCCGGTGCGCGATTGGTCTTCGCCGGCCGTTGGGGCGTGGCGGGTCGCAGGCCCCCCAGCCCCCCCACCATGGGCCCGGCAGTGCGGCTGCGCGCGAGAATCTGGCCCTGCTTGGTGGTGGGAGGATGCGCCTGCGCAGTCGTGGGGGCCGGGGATACCCATGCGCGGGGGGGGGACGGGGGGCATTGTGGGAGTTGTAGTCCGGCTGGGGCGCGCCGCCATTTGGCACTAACATTAAAAGATCTCTCATTGCTCAGCCCCTCTGCTCGGCTTAACACCTGGGGGAGAGAGTTCCATGTTAGTCAGTGAAGCCTTGGGGGAGGGGAAACAGGTCTTAAAAGGGGGAGGGGTGAAGCCTGGGAGGGGCTGTTTGGGTGTGAAATGGCATAGGAAGATCCCACAGCCACTCTTTGGGGGGGTGGGGTGAAGGGGGTGGGTTGGGGTCTTCAGGGGATTCGATGTACAACCCCCCCATCCCCCCGCAACCCGACACCGGTTTCGAGAGAGGATACGAACGGCCTCGCGGCTCCGTCGTTCACGGGATCCTGCTGTGCCGAGGGGGTGGAGGCGATGGTCCCCTCGGAAGGGGAGATGCTCCCGTCGGCCACCTCCCCCCCCCCCCTCCCCCCACCTTCCCGGGCTCTGGAGGTGCCGTATAGGGCAGAAGCTACCTCTCTCTCTCTCTCTCTCTCTGCCATCTGATTTTGCGGCAATTGCGCTCCAGATGACCCCGTGGTCAGTTGGTCGGTCACGAAGCGGGACCAGGTCGGGCGGAATTGCGACGGCCGCCCGTCCCATGGGCGCCAGCACCCGCTCACTCGCTGGGAGGGCAATATGGGTTAACCCCGCTCGAGGGATATGGGGACCGGAACTGTGCATGGTGCTCTGAGTGTGGTCTAACCGAGGGGGTTACGGAGACCGGAACTGCGCACGGTGCTCCCAGTGTGGTGTAACCGAGGGATACGGAGACCGGAACTGCGCACGGTGCTCCGAGTGTGGTCTAACCAAGGGATACGGAGACCAGAACTGTGCACGGTGCTCCGAGTGTGGTCTAACCAAGGGATACGGAGACCGGAACTGTGCACGGTGCTCCCAGTGTGGTCTAACCGAGGGGGATACGGAGACCGGAACTGTGCACGGTGCTCCCAGTGTGGTCTAACCCAGGGGGATACGGAGACCGGAACTGCACACGGTGCTCCGAGTGTGGTCTAACCGAGGCGATACGGAGACCGGAACTGTGCACGGTGCTCCGAGTGTGGTCTAACTGAGGGGATACGGAGACCGGAACTGTGCACGGTGCTCCGAGTGTGGTCTAACCGAGGGGGGATACGGAGACCGGAACTGTACACGGTGATCCGAGTGTGGTCTAACCGAGCGATACGGAGACTGGAACTGTGCACGGTGCTCCGAGTGTGGTCTAACCGAGCGATACGGAGACTGGAACTGTGCACGGTGCTCCGAGTGTGGTCTAACCGAGGGATACGGAGACCGGAACTGTGCACGGTGCTCCCAGTGTGGTCTAACCGAGGGATACGGAGACCGGAACTGTGCACGGTGCTCCCCAGATCTGATGCAGCTTTAACAAATGTAGATTTAGGATCTTATACAGCCACCTGAGAGGGCACAAAGCCTAGAGTTAATACATCTCCCTCCGACAGTGCAGCACTCCCTCAGTACTGGCACCGGGGGGGGAGTGTCGGCCTGGATTATGGAGCTCAAATCCTAGAGTATATACATCTCCCTCTGACAGTGCAGCACTCCCTCAGTACCTTCGACAAACCGAGCTCAATACTCAGGAATGACACTCCCCCAGTGACTGTACTGAGGGAGTGCTGCACTGTTGTCATGGGAACAATCCTCTCATACAAACACAAATTTGTCGCCTCTCCCCCTTTTCAATAAGATGGTGGCTGATCCGATTGTCCCCTCAACCCCACATTCCCGCCTCCCCCCCACCGATAACCTTTCACCCCCTCGTGAATCCAGAATCTACCCACCTCGGCCTTCAAAATATTCAAAGGCTCTGCTTCCACCGCCTGTTGAGGGAGAGAGTTCCAAAGACTCACCCCCCTCGGAGAGAGAACATTTCCCCCCATCTCTGTCCTAAATGGGCGACCCCATATTTTTAAACAGTAACCCCCCCCCCCGCCCCGTTCTAGATTCTCCCACAAGAGGAAACCTCTTCTCCACATCCCCCCCTGTCCAAGACCCCTCAGGATCTTAAAGGTTTCAATCAAGTCGCCTCTCACTCTTCTAAACTCCAGCGGATATGAGCCTAACCTGTCCAACCTTCCCTCATAAAACAGGCCGCGCATTCCTGGTGTTAGTCTGGTAAACCTTCTCTGAACTGCTCCCAACACATTTACATCCTTCCTTAAATAAGGAGACCAATACTGTCCACAACACTCCAGATGTGGTCTCACCAGTGCCCTGTACAACTGAAGCATAACCTCCCTACTTTTGTATTCAATTCCCCCTCACAATAAACGATAATATTCTATTAGCTTCCTAATTACTCGCTGTACCTGCACACTAACCTTTTGTGATTCATGCACTAGGACACCCAGATCCCTCTGCACCTCAGAGCTCTGCAATCTCTCACCATTTAGATAATACTCTTCACACTAACCTTTTGTGATTCATACACTAGGACACCCAGATCCCTCTGCATCTCTCAGAGCTCTGCAATCTCTCACCACTTAGATCATTTTACTTTTCCTGTCAAAATGGACAGTTTCGCATTTTGCCCACATTATTGCTCAATTTGCCAGATCTTTGCCCGCTCACCACCTAATCTAAGTCCCTTTGTAGCCTCCTTAAGTCTTCCTTACAACTGACTTTACCCCTCTCTTTGCGTCAAGGCCAAATTTAGCCACCATATCGTCTGCCCCTTTCACCCACGTCAGTGATAATAAATTGTAAACAGTTGAGGTCCCGGCGCTGATCCCTGTGGCAAGCCCCTTGTCACAACCTTGCCAGAAAAAGACCTATTTATACCTACTCTCTGTTTCCTGTTACGCTATTCAATCCTCTATCCATGCCAGTATGTTATCGCCCACCCCTGCTACACAACAAGCTTTTATTTTCCCCATTAACCTCCAACGTGGCGGACTGTGAAAAGCCTTCTGGAAAACCCAAGGACATCACATCTACAGGTTCCCCTTGATCCACAGCCCCCATGTGACGTCCAAGCAGAGCTCCAGCGCCCGGTATGCTCAGCCAAGCGAGTCTCATGGAGAGAAGGTGAGAGAGACGGTATGATGTCCCGACAGCCGAAACATTTAACAGAGGCTTCGGGAAGGTGGGGGGGAGGGGGGTGCTGTGGGGGTTGGGGGTACACTTCAGCCATCGGCAGGTACAGCACGGGGTTAGATACAAAGTAAACCTCCCTCTACACCGTCCCCATCAAACACTCCCAGGACAGGTACAGCACGGGGTTAGATACAGAGTAAATCTGCCTCTACACTGTCCCCATCAAACACTCCTAGGACAGGTACAGCACGGGGATAGATACAGAGTAAATCTCCCTCTACACTGTCCCCATCAAACACTCACAGGACAGGTACAGCACGGGGTTAGATACAGAGTAAATCTCCCTCTACACTGTCCCCATCAAACACTCCCAGGACAGGTACAGCACGGGGTTAGATACAGAGTAAAGCTCTCTCTACACTGTCACCATCAAACACTCCCAGGACAGGTACAGCACGGGGTTAGATACAGAGTAAATCTCCCTCTACACTGTCACCATCAAACACTCCCAGGACAGGTACAGCACGGGGTTAGATACAGAGTAAATCTCCCTCTACACTGTCCCCATCACACATTTGTCCTGTTCTGGTTCTCTTTGATGTGAATTGTGTGAGTTTGAGGAACATTTTGTGTGGATGCTGTGTTCCTGATGAACCAGATTGAATTAACCGGTCATTTATCCCGTGTGTTCTTCTCCTGGGCTCTTGCTGCGTGCAGTCTGTGTCCCAGATCTGGTGATGGGAGCTGCCAAACTCAGAGACGACTGTTCAGTTGCTGGGCCTGTCCACCACACGATGGCGATCTTTGCCTTCGTGACTGAGTCACAATAACTTGCCTTTGCATAGCGCCTTTAACCCAGTAAAATATCTTTGGGACCCTTCACAGGAACGATTACCCAACACAATCTGACCCCAAGTCACGTGAGGAGATGTTTAGGGACAGGAGACTAATATCTCAGAGAGGGAGGTTTTAAAGAGAGAGTGAGAGAGACAGAAAAATGGAGAGAGACAGAGAAAGGGCGAGAGAGACAGACAGATCGAGGGACACAGAGAGAGGGAGACAGACATACGGAGAGGGAGATAGCGAGAGGGAGACAGAGAGAGGGAGACAGCGAGAGAGAGAGGCAGAGCGAGAGACAGACAGGGAGGCAGACAGATCGTGGGAGAGAGAGACAGACAGAGCGAGAGACAGAGAGGGAAGCAGATATAGAGAGAGGGAGGCAGCAAGAGAGAGAGAGACAGAGCGAGAGAGACAGACATAGAGAGAGAGAGACAGACAGGGAGGCAGTCAGAGCGAGAAACAGACAGGGAGGCAGACATTGCGAGAGACAGAGAGGGAGGCAGACAGATAGAGAGAGTGAGAGAGACAGACAGAGAGAGAGAACAAGAGAGAGGAAGAGCTGCTGAGAGGTTTAGGGAGGGGGTTCGAGAGGTTTGGGTCTCCAGGCAGCTGAAGGCCCAGCGGCCAATGGTGGAGTGATGGGAATCAGGGAAGGCTCGAGAGGCCGGAATCAGAGGAGAGCAGAGATCTCGGAGGTTCCAGAGATAGGGAGGGAGGGGGTGAGGGAGGGATTTGAACAGGAGGATGTGAATTGTAGGAGCTACACCACACGGACAAAATCCTGGAACTCCCTCCCAAACAGCGCCGTGGGTGTACCTACACCACACGGACAAAATCCTGGAACTCCCTCCCTAATAGCGCCGTGGGTGTACCTACACCACACGGACAAAATCCTGGAACTCCCTCCCTAACAGCATGTGGGTGTACCTACACCACACGGGACAAAATCCTGGAACTCCCTCCCTAACAGCGCCGTGGGTGTACCTACACCACACGGACAAAATCCTGGAACTCCCTCCCTAACAGCATGTGGGTGTAACTACACCACACGGGACAAAATTCTGGAACTCCCTCCCTAACAGCGCCGTGGGTGTACCTACACCACACGGACAAAATCCTGGAACTCCCTCCCTAACAGCGCCGTGGGTGTACCTACACCACACAGACAAAATCCTGGAACTCCTCCCTAACAGCGCCGTGGGTGTAACTACACCACACGGGACAAAATCCTGGAACTCCCTCCCTAACAGCGCGGTGGGTGTACCTACACCACACGGACAAAATCCTGGAACTCCATCCCTAACAGCGCCGTGGGTGTACCTACACCACACGGACAAAATCCTGGAACTCCATCCCTAACAGCGCCGTGGGTGTACCTACACCACACGGACAAAATCCTGGAACTCCCTCCCTAACAGCGCCGTGGGTGTACCTACACCACAGGGACAAAATCCTGGAACTCCCTCCCTAACAGCGCTGTGGGTGTAACTACACCACAGGGACAAAATCCTGGAATTCTCTCTCTAACAGCGCCGTGGGTGTACCTACACCACAGGGACAAAATCCCGGAATTCTCTCTCTAACAGCGCCGTGGGTGTACCTACACCACAGGGAGACAATCCTGGAACTCACTCCCTAACAGCGCCGTGGGTGTACCTACACCACACGGACAAAATCCTGGAACTCCCTCCCTAACAGCGCCGTAGGTGTAACTACACCACACGGACAAAATCCTGGAACTCTCTCCCTAACAGCACCGTGGGTGTAACTACACCACACGGACAAAATCCTGGAACTCCCTCCCTAACAGCGCCGTAGGTGTAACTACACCACACGGACAAAATCCTGGAACTCTCTCCCTAACAGCACCGTGGGTGTAACTACACCACACGGACAAAATCCTGGAACTCACTCCCTAACAGCGCCGTGGGTGTACCTACACCACACAGACAAAATCCTGGAACTCCCTCCCTAACAGCGCCGTGGGTGTACCTACACTGCAGGTACAAAATCCTGGAACACCCTCTCTAACAGTGCCGTGGGTGTACCTACACCACACTGACAAATCCTGGAACTCCCTCCCTAACAGCACCGTGGGTGTAACTACACCACACGGACAAAATCCTGGAACTCCCTCCCTAACAGCGCCGTGGGTGTACCTACACCACACGGGACAAAATCCTGGAACTCCCTCCCTAACAGCGCTGTGGGTGTAACTACACCACACGGGACAAAATCCTGGAACTCCCTCCCTAACAGCGCTGTGGGTGTAACTACACCACACGGACAAAATCCTGGACCTCCCTCCCTAACAGCGCTGTGGGTGTACCTACACCACACGGACAAAATCCTGGAACTCCCTCCCTAACAGTGCCGTGGGTGTACCTACACCACAGGGACAAAATCCTTGGAACTCCCTCCCTAACAGTGCCGTGGGTGTACCTGCAACACACAGACAAAATCCTGGAACTCCCTCCCTAACAGCGCCGTGGGTGTACCTACACCACAGGGACAAAATCCTTGGAACTCCCTCCCTAACAGTGCCGTGGGTGTACCTGCAACACACAGACAAAATCCTGGAACTCCCTCCCTAACAGCGCCGTGGGTGTACCTTCACCAGCCGGACAAAATCCTGGAACAAACTCCATTACAGCGCTGTGGGTGTACCTACATCACACAGATAAATTCCTGGAACTCCCTCCCTAACAGCGCCGTGGGTGTACCTACACCGAATGGAGAAAATCCTGGAACTCCCTCCCTAACAGCGCCGTGGGTGTAACTACACCACACGGGACAAAATCCTGGAACTCCCTCCCTAACAGCGCCGTGGGTGTACCTACACCACAGGGATAAAATCCTGGAACTCCCTCCCTAACAGCGCCGTGGGTGCACCTACACCACACAGACAAAATGCTGGAACTCCCTCCCTAACAGCACCGTGGGTGTACCTACACCACACGGACAAAATCCTTGGAACTCCCTCCCTAACAGTGCCGTGGATGTACCTACACCACACGGACAAAATCCTGGAATTCCCTCCCTAA
Organism: Carcharodon carcharias; assembly: GCF_017639515.1. Classification (NCBI taxonomy): domain Eukaryota; kingdom Metazoa; phylum Chordata; class Chondrichthyes; order Lamniformes; family Lamnidae; genus Carcharodon; species Carcharodon carcharias. The sequence goes on along the minus strand of NW_024470820.1, from coordinate 102,154 downwards.
CAGCGCCGTGGGTGTACCTACACCACACGGACAAAATCCTGGAATTCCCTCCCTAACAGCGCCGTGGGTGTACCTGCAACATACAGACAAAATCCTGGAACTCCGTCCCTAACAGCGCCGTGGGTGTACCTACACCAAATGGACAAAATCCTGGAGCTACCTCCCTAACAGCGCCGTGGGTGTACCTACACGACAGGGACAAAATCCTGGATCTCCCTCCCTAACAGCGCCATGGGTGTACCTACACCAGAGGGACAAAATCCTGGAACACCCTCCCTAACAGCGCCGTGGGTGTACCTACACCACACGCACAAAATCCTGGTTCTCCCTCCCTAACTGCGCTGTGGGTGTACCTACACCGCACGGACAGAATCCTGGAACTCCCTCCCTAACAGCGCCGTGGGTGTACCTACACCACAGGGACAAAATCGTGGAACTCCCTCCCTAACAGCACCGTGTGAGTACCTACACCATAGGTACAAATTCCTGGAACACCCTCCCTAACAGCACCGTGTGAGTACCTACACCACACAGACAAAATCCTGGAACAAACTCCCTAACAGCGCTGTGGGTGCACCTACACCACACGGATAAAATCCTGGAACTCCCTCCCTAACAGCGCTGTGGGTGTACCGACACCACATGGACAAATTCCTGGAAATCCCTCCCTAACAGCGCTGTGGGTGTACCTACACCACACGGACAAAATCCTGGAATTCACTCTCTAACAGCGCCGTGGGTGTACCTACACCACACGGACAAAATCCTGGAACTCCCTCCCTAACAGCGCTGTGGGTGTACCTACACCACACGGACAAAATCCTGGAATTCTCTCTCTAACAGCACCGTGGGTGTACCTACACCACACGGACAAAATCCTGGAACTCCCTCCCTAACAGCCCTGTGGGTGTACCGACACCACACGGACAAATTCCTGGAAATCCCTCCCTAACAGCGCCGTGGGTGTAGCTACACCACACGGATAAAATCCTGGAACTCCCTCCCTAATAGCACCTTGGGTGTAACTACACCACACGGATAAAATCATGGAACTCACTCCCTAACAGCGCCGTGGGTGCACCTACACCACATGGACAAAATCCTGGAACTCCCTCCCTAACAGCGCTGTGGGTCTACCTACACCACACTGACAAAATCCTGGAATTCTCTCTCTAACAGCACCGTGGGTGTACCTACACCACACGGACAAAATGCTGGAACTCCCTCCCTAACAGCGCCGTGGGTGTACCTACACCACACGGACAAAATCCTGAAACACCATTCCTAACAGCACCGTGGGTGTACCTACACCACACGGACAAAATCCTGGAACACCCTCCCTAACAGCGCCGTGGGTGTACCTACACCACACGGACAAAATCCTGGAACTCCCTCCCTAACAGCGCCGTGGGTGTACCTACACCACACGGACAAAATCCTGGAACTCCCTCCCTAACAGCGCCGTGGGTGTACCTACACCACACGGACAAAATCCTGCAACTCCCTCCCTAACAGCGCCGTGGGTGTACCTACACCACAGGGACAAAATCCTGGAACACCCTCCCTAACAGCTCCGTGGGTTTACCGACACCACACGGACAAAATCCTGGAACAAGCTCCCTAACAGCGCTGTGGGTGTACCTACACCACACGGACAAAATCCTGGAACTCCCTCCCTAACAGCGCTGTGGGTGTACCTACACCACACGGACAAAATCCTGGAACTCCCTCCCTAACAGCGCCGTGGATGTACCTACACCACATGGACAAAATCCTGGAACCCTCTCTCTAACAGCGCCGTGTGTGTACCTACACCACACGGACAAAATCCTGGATCTCCCTCCCTAACAGCGCCATGGGTGTACCTACACCACACGGACAACATCCAGGAACTCCCTCCCTAACAGCGCCGTGGGTGTACCTACACCAAACGTACAAACTCCTGGAACTCCCTCGCTAACAGCGCCGTGGGTGTACCTACACCACACGGACAAAATCCTGGTGCTCTCTCCGTAACAGCGCCGTGGGTGTACCTACACCACACGGACAAAATCCTGGAACTCCCTCCCTAACAGCGCCGTGGGTGTACCTACACCACACAGACAAAATCCTGGAACTCCCTCCCTAACAGCGCCGTGGGTGTACCTACACCACACAGATAAAAACCTGGAACTCCGTCCCTAACAGCGCTGTGGGTGTACCTACACCACAGGGACAAAATCCTGGAACTCCCTCCCTAACAGCGCCGTGGGTGTACCTACACCGTACGGACATAATCCTGGAACTCCCTCCCTAACAGCGCTTTGGGTGTACCTACACCACACGGACAAAATCCTGGAACTCCCTCGCTAACATCGCTGTGGGTGTACCTAGACCACACGGACAAAATCTTGGAACTCCCTCCCTAACAGCGCCGTGGGTGTACCTACACCACACGGACAAAATCCTGGAACTCCCTCCCTAACAGCGCCGTGGGTGTACCTACACCACACGGACAAAATGCTAGAACTCTCTCACCAACAACGCCGTGGGTGTACCTACACCACAGGGACAAAATCCTGGAACAAACTCCCTAACAGCGCCGTGGGTGTACCTACACCACACGGACAAAATCCTGGAACCCTCTCTCTAAAAGCGCCGTGTGTGTACTTACACCACACGGACAAAATCCTGGTACTCCCTCCCTAACAGCACCTTGGGTGTACCTACACCAGAGGACAAAATCCTGGAACTCTCTCCTTAACAGCGCCGTGGGTGTACCTACACCACACGGGACAAAATCCTGGAACTCCCTCCCTAACAGTGCCGTGGGTGTACCTACACCACACGGGTCAAAATGCTGGAACACTCTCCCTAACAGCGCCTTGGGTGTACCTACACCACACAGACAAAATCCTGGAACTCCCTCCCTAAAAGCGCCGTGGGTGTACCTACACCACAGGGATAAGATCCTGGAAATGCCTCCATACCAGCGCTGTGGGTGTAAATACACCATACGGATAACATTCTGGAACTCCCTCCCTAACAGCGCCGTGGGTGTACCTACACCACACAGACAAAATCCTGGAACTCCCTCCCTAACAGCGCCGTGAGTGTACCTACACCACACAGACAAAATCCTGGAACTCCCTCCCTAACAGCGCCGTGGGTGTACCTACACCACACGGACAAAATCCTGGAACAAGCTCCCTAACAGCGCCGTGGGTGTACCTACACCACACAGAAAAAATCCTGGAACTCCCTCCCTAACAGCGCCGTGGGTGTACCTACACCACAGGGACAAAATCCTGGAACTCCCTCCCTAACAGCGCTGTGGGTGTACCTACACCGCAAGGACAAAATCCTGGAACTCCCTCCCTAACAGCACTGTGGGTGTACCTACACCACACAGACAAAATCCTGGAACTCCCTCCCTAACAGCGCCGTGGGTGTACCTACACCACACGGACAAAATCCTGGAACTCCCTCCCTAACAGCGCCGTGGGTGTACCTACACCACATGGACAAAATCCTGGAACCCTCTCTCTAACAGCGCCGTGTGTGTACCTACACCACACGGACAAAATCCTGGTACTCCCTCCCTAAGAGCGCCATGGGTATACCTACACCACACGGACAACATCCTGGAACTCCCACCCTAACAGCACCTTGGGGGTACCTACACCACACAGACAAAATCCTGGAACTCCCTCCCTAACATCGCCTTGGGTGTACCTACACTGCACGGACAACATAATGGAACTCCCTCCCTAACAGCGCCATGTGAATACCTACACCACACGGACAAAATCCTGGAACTCCCTCCCTAACAGCGCCGTGGGTGTACCTACACCACACAGAAAAAATCCTGGAACTCCCTCCCTAACAGCACCTTGGGTGTACCTACACCACACAGACAAAATCCTGGAACTCCCTCCCTAAAAGCGCCGTGGGTGTACCTACACCACACAGACAAAATCCTGGAACTCCCTCCTTAACAGTGCCGTGGGTGTACCTACACCACACGGGACAAAATCCTGGAACTCCCTCCTTAACAGCGCCGTGGGTGTACCTACACCACAGGGACAAAATCCTGGAACTCCCTCCCTAACAGCACCTTGGGTGTACCTACACCACACAGACAAAATCCTGGAACTCCCTCCCTAACAGCGCCGTGGGTGTACCTACACCACACGGACAAAATCTTGGAACTCCCTCCGTAACAGAGCCGTGGGTGTACCTACACCACACGGACAAAATCCTGGAACAAACTCCCTAACAGCGCCGTGGGTGTACCTACACCACACGGACAAAATCCTGGAACTCCCTCCCTAACAGCGCCGTGGGTGTACATACACCACAGGGACAGAATCCTGGAACTCCCTCCCTAACAGCGCCGTGGGTGTACCTACACCACACGGACAAAATCCTGGAACTCCCTCCCTAACAGCGCCGTGGGTGTACATACACCACAGGGACAGAATCCTGGAACTCCCTCCCTAACAGCGCCGTGGGTGTACATACACCACACGGACAAAATCCTGGAACTCCCTCCCTAACAGCGCCGTGGGTGTACCTACACCACACGGACAAAATCCTGGAACTCCCTCCCTAACAGCGCCGTGGGTGTACCTACACCACAGGGACAGAATCCTGGAACTCCCTCCCTAACAGCGCCGTGGGTGTACCTACACCACACGGACAAAATCCTGGAACTCCCTCCCTAACAGCGCCGTGGGTGTACATACACCACAGGGACAGAATCCTGGAACTCCCTCCCTAACAGCGCCGTGGGTGTACCTACACCACGGGGACAAAATCCTGGAACTCACTCGCTAAAAGCGCCGTGGGTGTACCTACACCCCAAGGACAAAATCCTGGAACAAACTCCCTAACATCGCCGTGGTTGTACCTACACCACACGGACAAAATCCTGGAACACCCTCCCTAACAGCGCCGTGGGTGTACCTACACCACACGGATAACATATTGGAACTCCCTCCCTAACAGCGCCGTGACTGTACCTAGACCATACGGACAATTTCCTGGAACTCCCTCCCTAACAGCGCCGTGGGTGTACCTACACTGCACGGACAAAATCCTGGAACTCCCTTCCTAACAGCGCCGTGGGTGTACCTAGACCATACGGACAATTTCCTGGAACTCCCTCCCTAACAGCGCCGTGGGTGTACCTCCACTGCACGGACAAAATCCTGGAACTCCCTTCCTAACAGCGCCGTGGGTGTACCTAGACCATACGGACAATTTCCTGGAACTCCCTCCCTAACAGCGCTGTGGGTGTACCTACACCACACGGACAACATAATGGAACTCCCTCCCTAACAGCGCCGTGGGTGTACCTAAACCACACGGACAAAATGCTAGAACTCCCTCACCAACAGCGCCGTGGGTGTACCTACACCCCAAGGACAAAATCCTGGAACAAACTCCCTAACAGCGCCGTGGGTGTACCTACACCACACGGACAAAATCCTGGAACCCTCTCTCTAAAAGCGCCGTGTGTGTACTTACACCACACGGACAAAATCCTGGTACTCCCTCCCTAACAGCGCCGTGGGTGTACCTACACCACACGGACAACATCCTGGAACTCCCTCCCTAACAGCACCTTGGGTGTACCTACACCAGAGGACAAAATCCTGGAACTCCCTCCTTAACAGCGCCGTGGGTATACCTACACCACACGGGTCAAAATGCTGGAACACTCTCCCTAACAGCGCCGTGGGTGTACCTACACCACACAGACAAAATCCTGGAACTCCCTCCCTAAAAGCGCCGTGGGTGTACCTACACCACAGGGATAAGATCCTGGAAATGCCTCCATACCAGCGCTGTGGGTGTAAATACACCATACGGATAATATTCTGGAACTCCCTCCCTAACAGCGCCGTGGGTGTACCTACACCACACGGACAAAATCCTGGAACACCCTCCCTAACAGCGCCGTGGGTGTACCTACACCACACGGACAAAATCCTGGAACTCCCTCCCTAACATCGCCTTGGGTGTACCTACACCACACGGACAACATAATGGAACTCCGTCCCTAACAGCGCCATGTGAATACCTACACCACACGGACAAAATCCTGGAACACCCTCCCTAACAGCGCCGTGAGTGTACCTACACCACACGGACAAAATCCTGGAACTCCCTCCCTAACAGCGCTGTGGGTGTACCTACACCACACGGACAAAATCCTGGAACTCCCTCCCTAACAGCGCCGTGGATGTACCTACACCACATGGACAAAATCCTGGAACCCTCTCTCTAACAGCGCCGTGTGTGTACCTACACCACACGGACAAAATCCTGGATCTCCCTCCCTAACAGCGCCATGGGTGTACCTACACCACGCGGACAACATCCAGGAACTCCCTCTCTAACAGCGCCGTGGGTGTACCTACACCAAACGTACAAACTCCTGGAACTCCCTCGCTAACAGCGCCGTGGGTGTACCTACACCACACGGACAAAATCCTGGTGCTCTCTCCCTAACAGCGCCGTGTGTGTACCTACACCACACGGACAAAATCCTGGTACTCCCTCCCTAAGAGCGCCATGGGTGTACCTACACCACGCGGACAACATCCAGGAACTCCCTCCCTAACAGCGCCGTGGGTGTACCTACACCAAACGTACAAACTCCTGGAACTCCCTCCCTTACAGCGCCGTGGGTGTACCTACACCACACAGACAAAATCCTGGAACTCCCTCCCTAACAGCGCCGTGGGTGTACCTACACCACACAGATAAAAACCTGGAACTCCGTCCCTAACAGCGCTGTGGGTGTACCTACACCACAGGGACAAAATCCTGGAACTCCCTCCCTAACAGCGCCGTGGGTGTACCTACACCGTACGGACATAATCCTGGAACTCCCTCCCTAACAGCGCCGTGGGCGTACCTACACCACAGGGACAAAATCCTGGAACTCCCTCGCTAACAGCGCTGTGGGTGTACCTAGACCACACGGACAAAATCTTGGAACTCCCTCCCTAACAGAGCCGTGGGTGTACCTACACCACACGGACAAAATCCTGGAACTCCCTCCCTAACAGCGCCGTGGGTGTACCTACACCACACGGACAAAATGCTAGAACTCCCTCACCAACAGCGCCGTGGGTGTACCTACACCACAGGGACAAAATCCTGGAACAAACTCCCTAACAGCGCCGTGGGTGTACCTACACCACACGGACAAAATCCTGGAACCCTCTCTCTAAAAGCGCCGTGTGTGTACTTACACCACACCGACAAAATCCTGGTACTCCCTCCCTAACAGCGCCGTGGGTGTACCTACACCACACGGACAACATCCTGGAACTCCCTCCCTAACAGCACCTTGGGTGTACCTACACCAGAGGACAAAATCCTGGAACTCCCTCCTTAACAGCGCCGTGGGTGTACCTACACCACACGGGACAAAATCCTGGAACTCCCTCCTTAACTGCGCCGTGGGTGTACCTACACCACACGGGACAAAATCCTGGAACTCCCTCCTTAACAGCGCCGTGGGTGTACCTACACCACACGGGACAAAATCCTGGAACTCCCTCCCTAACAGTGCCGTGGGTGTACCTACACCACACGGGTCAAAATGCTGGAACACTCTCCCTAACAGCGCCTTGGGTGTACCTACACCACACAGACAAAATCCTGGAACTCCCTCCCTAAAAGCGCCGTGGGTGTACCTACACCACAGGGATAAGATCCTGGAAATGCCTCCATACCAGCGCTGTGGGTGTAAATACACCATACGGATAACATTCTGGAACTCCCTCCCTAACAGCGCCGTGGGTGTACCTACACCACACAGACAAAATCCTGGAACTCCCTCCCTAACAGCGCCGTGGGTGTACCTACACCACACAGACAAAATCCTGGAACTCCCTCCCTAACAGCGCCGTGGGTGCACCTACACCACACGGACAAAATCCTGGAACACCCTCCCTAACAGCGCCGTGGGTGTACCTACACCACACGGTCAAAATCCTGGAACAAGCTCCCTAACAGCGCCGTGGGTGTACCTACACCACACAGAAAAAATCCTGGAACTCCCTCCCTAACAGCGCCGTGGGTGTACCTACACCACAGGGACAAAATCCTGGAACTCCCTCCCTAACAGCGCTGTGGGTGTACCTACACCGCAAGGACAAAATCCTGGAACTCCCTCCCTAACAGCGCCGTGGGTGTACCTACACCACAGGGACAAAATCCTGGAACTCCCTCCCTAACAGCACCTTGGGTGTACCTACACCACACAGACAAAATCCTGGAACTCCCTCCCTAACAGCGCCGTGGGTGTACCTACACCACACGGACAAAATCTTGGAACTCCCTCCGTAACAGCGCCGTGGGTGTACCTACACCACACGGACAAAATGCTAGTACTCCCTCACTAACAGCGCCGTGGGTGTACCTACACCCCAAGGACAAAATCCTGGAACAAACTCCCTAACAGCGCCGTGGGTGTACCTACACCACACGGACAAAATCCTGGAACTCCCTCCCTAACAGCGCCGTGGGTGTACATACACCACAGGGACAGAATCCTGGAACTCCCTCCCTAACAGCGCCGTGGGTGTACCTACACCACGGGGACAAAATCCTGGAACTCACTCGCTAAAAGCGCCGTGGGTGTACCTACACCCCAAGGACAAAATCCTGGAACAAACTCCCTAACATCGCCGTGGTTGTACCTACACCACACGGACAAAATCCTGGAACACCCTCCCTAACAGCGCCGTGGGTGTACCTACACCACACGGATAACATATTGGAACTCCCTCCCTAACATCGCCTTGGGTGTACCTACACCACACGGACAACATAATGGAACTCCGTCCCTAACAGCGCCATGTGAATACCTACACCACACGGACAAAATCCTGGAACACCCTCCCTAACAGCGCCGTGAGTGTACCTACACCACACGGACAAAATCCTGGAACTCCCTCCCTAACAGCGCTGTGGGTGTACCTACACCACACGGACAAAATCCTGGAACTCCCTCCCTAACAGCGCCGTGGATGTACCTACACCACATGGACAAAATCCTGGAACCCTCTCTCTAACAGCGCCGTGTGTGTACCTACACCACACGGACAAAATCCTGGATCTCCCTCCCTAACAGCGCCGTGGGTGTACCTACACCACGCGGACAACATCCAGGAACTCCCTCTCTAACAGCGCCGTGGGTGTACCTACACCAAACGTACAAACTCCTGGAACTCCCTCGCTAACAGCGCCGTGGGTGTACCTACACCACACGGACAAAATCCTGGTGCTCTCTCCCTAACAGCGCCGTGTGTGTACCTACACCACACGGACAAAATCCTGGTACTCCCTCCCTAAGAGCGCCATGGGTGTACCTACACCACGCGGACAACATCCAGGAACTCCCTCCCTAACAGCGCCGTGGGTGTACCTACACCAAACGTACAAACTCCTGGAACTCCCTCCCTAACAGCGCCGTGGGTGTACCTACACCACACAGACAAAATCCTGGAACTCCCTCCCTAACAGCGCCGTGGGTGTACCTACACCACACAGATAAAAACCTGGAACTCCGTCCCTAACAGCGCTGTGGGTGTACCTACACCACAGGGACAAAATCCTGGAACTGCCTCCCTAACAGCGCCGTGGGTGTACCTACACCGTACGGACATAATCCTGGAACTCCCTCCCTAACAGCGCCGTGGGCGTACCTACACCACAGGGACAAAATCCTGGAACTCCCTCGCTAACAGCGCTGTGGGTGTACCTAGACCACATGGACAAAATCTTGGAACTCCCTCCCTAACAGAGCCGTGGGTGTACCTACACCACACGGACAAAATCCTGGAACTCCCTCCCTAACAGCGCCGTGGGTGTACCTACACCACACGGACAAAATGCTAGAACTCCCTCACCAACAGCGCCGTGGGTGTACCTACACCACAGGGACAAAATCCTGGAACAAACTCCCTAACAGCGCCGTGGGTGTACCTACACCACACGGACAAAATCCTGGAACCCTCTCTCTAAAAGCGCCGTGTGTGTACTTACACCACACGGACAAAATCCTGGTACTCCCTCCCTAACAGCGCCGTGGGTGTACCTACACCACACGGACAACATCCTGGAACTCCCTCCCTAACAGCACCTTGGGTGTACCTACACCAGAGGACAAAATCCTGGAACTCCCTCCTTAACAGCGCCGTGGGTGTACCTACACCACACGGGACAAAATCCTGGAACTCCCTCCTTAACAGCGCCGTGGGTGTACCTACACCACACGGGACAAAATCCTGGAACTCCCTCCTTAACAGCGCCGTGGGTGTACCTACACCACACGGGACAAAATCCTGGAACTCCCTCCCTAACAGTGCCGTGGGTGTACCTACACCACACGGGTCAAAATGCTGGAACACTCTCCCTAACAGCGCCTTGGGTGTACCTACACCACACAGACAAAATCCTGGAACTCCCTCCCTAAAAGCGCCGTGGGTGTACCTACACCACTGGGATAAGATCCTGGAAATGCCTCCATACCAGCGCTGTGGGTGTAAATACACCATACGGATAACATTCTGGAACTCCCTCCCTAACAGCGCCGTGGGTGTACCTACACCACACAGACAAAATCCTGGAACTCCCTCCCTAACAGCGCCGTGGGTGTACCTACACCACACAGACAAAATCCTGGAACTCCCTCCCTAACAGCGCCGTGGGTGCACCTACACCACACGGACAAAATCCTGGAACACCCTCCCTAACAGCGCCGTGGGTGTACCTACACCACACGGACAAAATCCTGGAACAAGCTCCCTAACAGCGCCGTGGGTGTACCTACACCACACAGAAAAAATCCTGGAACTCCCTCCCTAACAGCGCCGTGGGTGTACCTACACCACAGGGACAAAATCCTGGAACTCCCTCCCTAACAGCGCTGTGGGTGTACCTACACCGCAAGGACAAAATCCTGGAACTCCCTCCCTAACAGCGCCGTGGGTGTACCTACACCACAGGGACAAAATCCTGGAACTCCCTCCCTAACAGCACCTTGGGTGTACCTACACCACACAGACAAAATCCTGGAACTCCCTCCCTAACAGCGCCGTGGGTGTACCTACACCACACGGACAAAATCTTGGAACTCCCTCCGTAACAGAGCCGTGGGTGTACCTACACCACACGGACAAAATGCTAGTACTCCCTCACTAACAGCGCCGTGGGTGTACCTACACCCCAAGGACAAAATCCTGGAACAAACTCCCTAACAGCGCCGTGGGTGTACCTACACCACACGGACAAAATCCTGGAACTCCCTCCCTAACAGCGCCGTGGGTGTACATACACCACAGGGACAGAATCCTGGAACTCCCTCCCTAACAGCGCCGTGGGTGTACCTACACCACGGGGACAAAATCCTGGAACTCACTCGCTAAAAGCGCCGTGGGTGTACCTACACCCCAAGGACAAAATCCTGGAACAAACTCCCTAACATCGCCGTGGTTGTACCTACACCACACGGACAAAATCCTGGAACACCCTCCCTAACAGCGCCGTGGGTGTACCTACACCACACGGATAACATATTGGAACTCCCTCCCTAACAGCGCCGTGACTGTACCTATACCACACAGACAAAATCCTGGAACTCCCTCCCTAACAGCGCCGTGGGTGTACCTACACCACACGGACAAAATCCTGGAACTCCCTCCCTAACATCGCCTTGGGTGTACCTACACCACACGGACAACGTACTGGAACTCCCTCCCTAACATCGCCGTGGGTGTACCTACACCACACGGACAAAATCCTGGAACTCCCTCCCTTACAGCGCCGTGGGTGTACCTACACCACACGGACAAAATCCTGGAACTCCCTCCCTAACAGTGCCTTGGGTGTACCTACACCACACGGACAAAATCCTGGAACTCCCTCCCTAACAGTGCCTTGGGTGTACCTACACCACACAGATAAAAACCTGGAACTCCGTCCCTAACAGCGCTGTGGGTGTACTTACACCACAGGGACAAAATCCTGGAACTCCGTCCCTAACAGCGCCGTGGGTGTACCTACACCACATGGACAAAATCCTGGAACTCCGTCACTAACAGCGCCGTGGTTGTACCTACACCGTACGGACAGAATCCTGGAACTCCCTCCCTAACAGCGCCGTGGGTGTACCTACACCACAGGGACAAAATCCTGGAACTCCCTCGCTAACAGCGCTGTGGGTGTACCTAGACCATACGGTCAATTTCCTGGAACTCCCTCCCTAACAGCGCCGTGGGTGTACCTACACTGCACGGACAAAATCCTGGAACTCCCTTCCTAACAGCGCCGTGGGTGTACCTAGACCATACGGACAATTTCCTGGAACTCCCTCCCTAACAGCGCCGTGGGTGTACCTACACTGCACGGACAAAATCCTGGAACTCCCTTCCTAACAGCGCCGTGGGTGTACCTAGACCATACGGACAATTTCCTGGAACTCCCTCCCTAACAGCGCTGTGGGTGTACCTAGACCATACGGACAATTTCCTGGAACTCCCTCCCTAACAGCGCCGTGGGTGTACCTACACTGCACGGACAAAATCCTGGAACTCCCTTCCTAACAGCGCCGTGGGTGTACCTAGACCATACGGACAATTTCCTGGAACTCCCTCCCTAACAGCGCTGTGGGTGTACCTAGACCATACGGACAATTTCCTGGAACTCCCTCCCTAACAGCGCCGTGGGTGTACCTATACCACACGGACAAAATCCTGGAACTCCCTCCCTAACAGCGCCGTGAGTGTACCTACACCACACAGACAAAATCCTGGAACTCCCTCCCTAACATCGCCTTGGGTGTACCTACACCACACGGGACAAAATCCTGGAACTCCCTCCCTAACAGCGCTGTGGGTGTACCTAAACCACACGGACAAAATGCTAGAACTCCCTCACCAACAGCGCCGTGGGTGTACCTACACCCCAAGGACAAAATCCTGGAACAAACTCCCTAACAGCGCCGTGGGTGTACCTACACCACACGGACAAAATCCTGGAACCCTCTCTCTAAAAGCGCCGTGTGTGTACTTACACCACACGGACAAAATCCTGGTACTCCCTCCCTAACAGCGCCGTGGGTGTACCTACACCACACGGACAACATCCTGGAACTCCCTCCCTAACAGCACCTTGGGTGTAACTACACCAGAGGACAAAATCCTGGAACTCCCTCCTTAACAGCGCCGTGGGTATACCTACACCACACGGGTCAAAATGCTGGAACACTCTCCCTAACAGCGCCGTGGGTGTACCTACACCACACAGACAAAATCCTGGAACTCCCTCCCTAAAAGCGCCGTGGGTGTACCTACACCACAGGGATAAGATCCTGGAAATGCCTCCATACCAGCGCTGTGGGTGTAAATACACCATACGGATAATATTCTGGAACTCCCTCCCTAACAGCGCCGTGGGTGTACCTACACCACACGGACAAAATCCTGGAACACCCTCCCTAACAGCGCCGTGGGTGTACCTACACCACACGGACAAAATCCTGGAACTCCCTCCCTAACATCGCCTTGGGTGTACCTACACCACACGGACAAAATCCTGGAACTCCCTCCCTAACATCGCCTTGGGTGTACCTACACCACACGGACAACATAATGGAACTCCGTCCCTAACAGCGCCATGTGAATACCTACACCACACGGACAAAATCCTGGAACACCCTCGCTAACAGCGCCGTGAGTGTACCTACACCACACGGACAAAATCCTGGAACAAGCTCCCTAACAGCGCCATGGGTGTACCTACACCACACGGACAAAATCCTGGAACTCCCTCCCTAACAGCGCTGTGGGTGTACCTACACCACACGGACAAAATCCTGGAACTCCCTCCCTAACAGCGCCGTGGATGTACCTACACCACATGGACAAAATCCTGGAACCCTCTCTCTAACAGCGCCGTGTGTGTACCTACACCACACGGACAAAATCCTGGATCTCCCTCCCTAACAGCGCCATGGGTGTACCTACACCACGCGGACAACATCCAGGAACTCCCTCCCTAACAGCGCCGTGGGTGTACCTACACCAAACGTACAAACTCCTGGAACTCCCTCGCTAACAGCGCCGTGGGTGTACCTACACCACACGGACAAAATCCTGGTGCTCTCTCCCTAACAGCGCCGTGTGTGTAACTACACCACACGGACAAAATCCTGGTACTCCCTCCCTAAGAGCGCCATGGGTGTACCTACACCACGCGGACAACATCCAGGAACTCCCTCCCTAACAGCGCCGTGGGTGTACCTACACCAAACGTACAAACTCCTGGAACTCCCTCCCTTACAGCGCCGTGGGTGTACCTACACCACACAGACAAAATCCTGGAACTCCCTCCCTAACAGCGCCGTGGGTGTACCTACACCACACAGAAAAAAACCTGGAACTCCGTCCCTAACAGCGCTGTGGGTGTACCTACACCACAGGGACAAAATCCTGGAACTCCCTCCCTAACAGCGCCGTGGGTGTACCTACACCGTACGGACATAATCCTGGAACTCCCTCCCTAACAGCGCCGTGGGCGTACCTACACCACAGGGACAAAATCCTGGAACTCCCTCGCTAACAGCGCTGTGGGTGTACCTAGACCACACGGACAAAATCTTGGAACTCCCTCCCTAACAGAGCCGTGGGTGTACCTACACCACACGGACAAAATCCTGGAACTCCCTCCCTAACAGCGCCGTGGGTGTACCTACACCACACGGACAAAATGCTAGAACTCCCTCACCAACAGCGCCGTGGGTGTACCTACACCACAGGGACAAAATCCTGGTACAAACTCCCTAACAGCGCCGTGGGTGTACCTACACCACACGGACAAAATCCTGGAACCCTCTCTCTAAAAGCGCCGTGTGTGTACTTACACCACACGGACAAAATCCTGGTACTCCCTCCCTAACAGCGCCGTGGGTGTACCTACACCACACGGACAACATCCTGGAACTCCCTCCCTAACAGCACCTTGGGTGTACCTACACCAGAGGACAAAATCCTGGAACTCCCTCCTTAACAGCGCCGTGGGTGTACCTACACCACACGGGACAAAATCCTGGAACTCCCTCCTTAACAGCGCCGTGGGTGTACCTACACCACACGGGACAAAATCCTGGAACTCCCTCCCTAACAGTGCCGTGGGTGTACCTACACCACACGGACAAAATCCTGGTACTCCCTCCCTAACAGCGCTGTGGGTGTACCTACACCACACGGACAAAATCCTGGTACTCCCTCCCTAACAGCGCTGTGGGTGTACCTACACCACACGGGTCAAAATGCTGGAACACTCTCCCTAACAGCGCCTTGGGTGTACCTACACCACACAGACAAAATCCTGGAACTCCCTCCCTAAAAGCGCCGTGGGTGTACCTACACCACAGGGATAAGATCCTGGAAATGCCTCCATACCAGCGCTGTGGGTGTAAATACACCACACGGATAACATTCTGGAACTCCCTCCCTAACAGCGCCGTGGGTGTACCTACACCACACAGACAAAATCCTGGAACTCCCTCCCTAACAGCGCCGTGGGTGTACCTACACCACACAGACAAAATCCTGGAACTCCCTCCCTAACAGCGCCGTGGGTGCACCTACACCACACGGACAAAATCCTGGAACACCCTCCCTAACAGCGCCGTGGGTGTACCTACACCACACGGACAAAATCCTGGAACAAGCTCCCTAACAGCGCTGTGGGTGTACCTACACCGCAAGGACAAAATCCTGGAACTCCCTCCCTAACAGCGCCGTGGGTGTACCTACACCACAGGGACAAAATCCTGGAACTCCCTCCCTAACAGCGCCGTGGGTGTACCTACACCACAGGGACAAAATCCTGGAACTCCCTCCCTAACAGCGCTGTGGGTGTACCTACACCGCAAGGACAAAATCCTGGAACTCCCTCCCTAACAGCGCCGTGGGTGTACCTACACCGCAAGGACAAAATCCTGGAACTCCCTCCCTAACATCGCCGTGGGTGTACCTACACCACACGGACAAAATCCTGGAACTCCCTCCCTAACAGCGCCGTGGATGTACCTACACCACATGGACAAAATCCTGGAACCCTCTCTCTAACAGCGCCGTGTGTGTACCTACACCACACGGACAAAATCCTGGTACTCCCTCCCTAAGAGCGCCATGGGTGTACCTACACCACACGGACAACATCCTGGAACTCCCACCCTAACAGCACCTTGGGTGTACCTACACCACACAGACAAAATCCTGGAACTCCCTCCCTAACATCGCCTTGGGTGTACCTACACTGCACGGACAACATAATGGAACTCCCTCCCTAACAGCGCCATGTGAATACCTACACCACACGGACAAAATCCTGGAACAAGCTCCCTAACAGCGCCGTGGGTGTACCTACACCACACAGAAAAAATCCTGGAACTCCCTCCCTAACAGCACCTTGGGTGTACCTACACCACACAGACAAAATCCTGGAACTCCCTCCCTAAAAGCGCCGTGGGTGTACCTACACCACACAGACAAAATCCTGGAACTCCCTCCTTAACAGCGCCGTGGGTGTACCTACACCACAGGGACAAAATCCTGGAACTCCCTCCCTAACAGCACCTTGGGTGTACCTACACCACACAGACAAAATCCTGGAACTCCCTCCCTAAAAGCGCCGTGGGTGTACCTACACCACAGGGATAAAATCCTGGAAATGCCTCCATACCAGCGCTGTGGGTGTAAATACACCACACGGATAACATTCTGGAACTCCCTCCCTAACAGCGCCGTGGGTGTACCTACACCACACGGACAAAATCCTGGAACTCCCTCCCTAACAGCGCCATGAGTGTACCTACACCACACAGACAAAATCCTGGAACCCCCTCCCTAACATCGCCTTGGGTGTACCTACACCACACGGACAAAATCCTGGAACTCCCTCCCTAACAGCGCCGTGGATGTACCTACACCACATGGGACAAAATTCTGGAACTCCCTCCCTAACAGCGCCGTGGGTGTACCTACACCACATGGGACAAAATCCTGGAACTCCCTCCCTAACAGCACTGTGGGTGTACCTACACCAAACGGACAAAATTCTGGAACTCCCTCCCTAACAGCGCCGTGGGTGTACCTACACCAAACGTTCAAACTCCTGGAACTCCCTCGCTAACAGCGCCGTGGGTGTACCTACACCACACGGACAAAATCTTGGAACTCCCTCCGTAACAGAGCCGTGGGTGTACCTACACCACACGGACAAAATGCTAGTACTCCCTCACTAACAGCGCCGTGGGTGTACCTACACCCCAAGGACAAAATCCTGGAACAAACTCCCTAACAGCGCCGTGGGTGTACCTACACCACACGGACAAAATCCTGGAACTCCCTCCCTAACAGCGCCGTGGGTGTACATACACCACAGGGACAGAATCCTGGAACTCCCTCCCTAACAGCGCCGTGGGTGTACCTACACCACAGGGACAAAATCCTGGAACTCACTCGCTAAAAGCGCCGTGGGTGTACCTACACCCCAAGGACAAAATCCTGGAACAAACTCCCTAACATCGCCGTGGTTGTACCTACACCACACGGACAAAATCCTGGAACACCCTCCCTAACAGCGCCGTGGGTGTACCTACACCACACGGATAACATATTGGAACTCCCTCCCTAACAGCGCCGTGACTGTACCTATACCACACAGACAAAATCCTGGAACTCCCTCCCTAACAGCGCCGTGGGTGTACCTACACCACACGGACAAAATCCTGGAACTCCCTCCCTAACAGCGCTGTGGGTGTACCTACACCACACAGATAAAAACCTGGAACTCCGTCCCTAACAGCGCTGTGGGTGTACTTACACCACAGGGACAAAATCCTGGAACTCCGTCCCTAACAGCGCCGTGGGTGTACCTACACCACATGGACAAAATCCTGGAACTCCGTCACTAACAGCGCCGTGGTTGTACCTACACCGTATGGACAGAATCCTGGAACTCCCTCCCTAACAGCGCCGTGGGTGTACCTACACCACAGGGACAAAATCCTGGAACTCCCTCGCTAACAGCGCTGTGGGTGTACCTAGACCATACGGACAATTTCCTGGAACTCCCTCCCTAACAGCGCCGTGAGTGTACCTACACCACACAGACAAAATCCTGGAACTCCCTCCCTAACATCGCCTTGGGTGTACCTACACCACACGGACAACATAATGGAACTCCCTCCCTAACAGCGCCGTGGGTGTACCTAAACCACACGGACAAAATGCTAGAACTCCCTCACCAACAGCGCCGTGGGTGTACCTACACCCCAAGGACAAAATCCTGGAACAAACTCCCTAACAGCGCCGTGGGTGTACCTACACCACACGGACAAAATCCTGGAACTCCCTCCCTAACAGCGCCGTGGGTGTACCTACACCACACGGACAAAATCCTGGAACTCCCTCCCTAACAGCGCCGTGGGTGTACCTACACCACACGGACAACATCCTGGAACTCCCTCCCTAACAGCACCTTGGGTGTACCTACACCAGAGGACAAAATCCTGGAACTCCCTCCTTAACAGCGCCGTGGGTATACCTACACCACACGGGTCAAAATGCTGGTACACTCTCCCTAACAGCGCCGTGGGTGTACCTACACCACACAGACAAAATCCTGGAACTCCCTCCCTAAAAGCGCCGTGGGTGTACCTACACCACAGGGATAAGATCCTGGAAATGCCTCCATACCAGCGCTGTGGGTGTAAATACACCATACGGATAATATTCTGGAACTCCCTCCCTAACACCGCCGTGGGTGTACCTACACCACACGGACAAAATCCTGGAACACCCTCCCTAACAGCGCCGTGGGTGTACCTACACCACACGGACAAAATCCTGGAACTCCCTCCCTAACATCGCCTTGGGTGTACCTACACCACACGGACAACATAATGGAACTCCGTCCCTAACAGCGCCATGTGAATACCTACACCACACGGACAAAATCCTGGAACACCCTCCCTAACAGCGCCGTGAGTGTACCTACACCACACGGACAAAATCCTGGAACAAGCTCCCTAACAGCGCCGTGGGTGTACCTACACCACACGGGACAAAATCCTGGAACTCCCTCCCTAACAGCACCGTGGGTGTACCTACACCACACGGACAAAATCCTGGAACTCCCTCCCTAACAGCACCGTGTGTGTACCTACACCACACGGACAAAATCCTGGAACTACCTCCCTAAGAGCGCCATGGGTGTACCTACACCACGCGGACAACATCCAGGAACTCCCTCCCTAACAGCGCCGTGTGTGTACCTACACCAAACGTACAAACTCCTGGAACTCCCTCGCTAACAGCGCCGTGGGTGTACCTACACCACACGGACAAAATCCTGGAGCTCTCTCCCTAACAGCGCCGTGTGTGTACCTACACCACACAGACAACATCCTGGAACTCCCTCGCTAACAGCACCGTGGGTGTACCTACACCACACAGACAAAATCTTGGAACTCCCTCCCTAACAGCGCCGTGGGTGTACCTACACCACACGGACAAAATGCTAGAACTCCCTCCCTAACAGCGCCGTGTGTGTACCTACACCACACAGAAAAAATCCTGGAACTCCCTCCCTAACAGCGCCGTGGGTGTACCTACACCACAGGGACAAAATCCTGGAACTCCCTCCCTAACAGCGCCGTGGATGTACCTACACCACACGGACAAAATCCTGGTACTCCCTCCCTAAGAGCGCCATGGGTGTACCTACACCACGCGGACAACATCCAGGAACTCCCTCCCTAACAGTGCCGTGGGTGTATCTACTCCACACGGATAAAATCCTGGAACTCCCTCCCTAACAGCGCTGTGGGTGTACCTACACCACACGGACAAAATCCTGGAACTCCCTCCCTAACAGCGCCGTGGGAGTACCTACACCACAGGGACAAAATCCTGGAACTCACTCCCTAACAGCGCCGTGTGTGTACCTACACCACACAGACAAAATCCTGGAACTCCCTCCCTAACAGCGCCGTGGGTGTACCTACACCACACAGAAAAAATCCTGGAACTCCCTCCCTAACAGCGCCGTGGGTGTACCTACACCACAGGGACGAAATCCTGGAATTCCCTCCCTAACAGCGCCATGTGAGTACCTACACCACACGGACAAAATCCTGGAACACCCTCCCTAACTGCGCCGTGGGTGTACCTACACCACAGGAACAAAATCCTGGAACACCCTCCGAAACAACGCCGTGGGTGTACCTACACCACGGGGACAAAATACTGGAACTCCCTCCCTAACAGCGCCGTGGGTGTACCTACACCAAACGGATAAAATCCTGGAACTCCCTCCCTAACAGCGCCACGGGTGTACATGCACCACACGGACAAAATCCTGGCACTCTCTCTCCAACTGCGCCGTGGGTGTACCTACAACACACGGACAAAATCATGGAACTCCCTCCCTAACAGCGCCGTGGGTGTACCTACACCACACGGACAAAATGCTAGAACTCCCTCACTAACAGCGCCGTGGGTGTACCTACACCTCAGGGACAAAATCTTGGAACTCCCTCCCTAACAGCGCCGTGGGTGTACCTACACCACACGGACAAAATGCTAGAACTCCCTCACTAACAGCGCCGTGGGTGTACCTACACCCCAAGGACAAAATCCTGGAACAAACTCCCTAACAGCGCCGTGGTTGTACCTACACCACACGGACAAAATCCTGGAACACCCTCCCTAACAGCGCTGTGGGTGTACCTACACCACACGGATAACATATTGGAACTCCCTCGCTAACAGCGCCGTGACTGTACCTATACCACACAGACAAAATCCTGGAACTCCCTCCCTAACATCGCCGTGGGTGTACCTACACCACACGGACAAAATCCTGGAACTCCCTCCCTAACATCGCCTTGGGTGTACCTACACCACACGGACAAAATCCTGGAACTCACTCCCTAACAGCGCCGTGGGTGTACCTACACCACACGGACAACATACTGGAACTCCCTCCCTAACAGCGCCTTGGGTGTACCTAC
This sequence comes from Carcharodon carcharias, assembly GCF_017639515.1. Taxonomy (NCBI): domain Eukaryota; kingdom Metazoa; phylum Chordata; class Chondrichthyes; order Lamniformes; family Lamnidae; genus Carcharodon; species Carcharodon carcharias. The sequence goes on along the minus strand of NW_024470820.1, from coordinate 81,063 downwards.
ACCACACGGACAAAATCCTGGAACTCCCTCCCTAACAGCGCCGTGGGTGTACCTACACCACACGGACAAAATCCTGGAACTCCCTAACAGCGCTGTGGGTGTACCTACACCACACGGACAAAATCCTGGAACTCCCTCCCTAACAGCGCCGTGGGTTTACCTACACCACACAGACAAAATCCTGGAACTCCCTCCCTAACAGCGCCGTGGGTGTACCTACATCACACGGACAAAATCCTGGAACTCCCTCCCTAACAGCGCCGTGGGTGTACCTACACCACAGGGACAAAATCCTGGAACTCCGTCCCTAACAGCGCCGTGGGTGTACCTACACCACAGGGACAAAATCCTGGAACTCCGTCACTAACAGTGCCCTGGGTGTACCTACACCACAGGGACAAAATCCTGGAACTCCGTCCCTAACAGCGCCGTGGGTGTACCTACACCGTACGGACATAATCCTGGAACTCCCTCCCTAACAGCGCCGTGGGCGTACCTACACCACAGGGACAAAATCCTGGAACTCCCTCCCTAACAGCGCCGTGGGTGTACTTACACCACACGGACAAAATCCTGGTACTCCCTCCCTAACAGCGCCGTGGGTGTACCTACACCACACGGACAACATCCTGGAACTCCCTCCCTAACAGCACCTTGGGTGTACCTACACCAGAGGACAAAATCCTGGAACTCCCTCCTTAACAGCGTCGTGGGTGTACCTACACCAGAGGACAAAATCCTGGAACTCCCTCCTTAACAGCGCCGTGGGTGTACCTACACCACACGGGACAAAATCCTGGAACTCCCTCCCGAACAGCGCCGTGGGTGTACCTACACCACACGGGTCAAAATGCTGGAACACTCTCCCTAACAGCGCCTTGGGTGTACCTACACCACACAGACAAAATCCTGGAACTCCGTCCCTAACAGCGCCTTGGGTGTACCTACACCACACAGACAAAATCCTGGAACTCCCTCCCTAACAGCGCCGTGGGTGTACCTACACCACACGGACAAAATCCTGGAACAAGCTCCCTAACAGCGCCGTGGGTGTACCTACACCACAGAGACAAAATCCTGGAACTCCCTCCCTAACAGCGCCGTGGATGTACCTACACCACAGGGACAAAATCCTGGAACTCCCTCCCTAACAGCGCCGTGGGTGTACCTACACCACACGGACAAAATCCTGGAACTCCCTCCCTAACAGCGCCATGGGTGTACCTACACCACACGGACAAAATCCTGGTACTCCCTCCCTAAGAGCGCCATGGGTGTACCTACACCACGCGGACAAAATCCAGGAACTCCCTCCCTAACAGTGCCGTGGGTGTACCTACACCACACGGACAAAATCCTGGAACTCCCTCCCTAACAGCGCCGTGGGTGTACCTACACCACAGGGACAAAATCCTGGAACTCCCTCCCTAACAGCGCCGTGGGTGTACCTACACCACAGGGTCAAAATCCTGGAACACTCTCCCTAACAGCACTGTGGGTGTACCTACACCACATGGGACAAAATCCTGGAACTCCCTCCCTAACAGCGCCGTGGGTGTACCTACACCACATGGACAAAATCCTGGAACTCCCTCCCTAACAGCGCCGTGGGTGTACCTACACCACACGGACAAAATCCTGGAACTCCCTCCCTAACAGCGCCGTGGGTGTACCTACACCAAACGGACAAAATCCTGGAACTCCCTCCCTAACAGCGCCGTGGGTGTACCTACACCACACGGACAAAATCCTGGAACTCCCTCCCTAACAGCGCCGTGGGTGTACCTACACCACAGGGACAAAATCTGGAACTCCCTCCCTAACAGCGCCGTGGGTGTACCTACACCACACGGGACAAAATCCTGGAACTCCTCCCTAACAGCGCCTGTGGGTGTACCTACACCACAGGGATAAATCCTGGAACTCCCTCCCTAACAGCGCTGTGGGTGTACCTACACCACACGGGACAAAATCCTGGAACTCCCTCCCTAACAGCACTGTGTGTGTACATACACCACACGGACAAAATCCTGGAACTCCCTCCCTAACAGCGCCGTGGGTGTAACTACACCACAGGGACAAAATCCTGGAACAAGCTCCCTAACAGCGCCGTGGGTGTACCTACACCACACAGACAAAATGCTGGAACTCCCTCCCTAACAGCGCCGTGGGTGTACCTACACCACACAGACAAAATCCTGGAACTCCCTCCCTAACAGCGCCGTGGGTGTACCTACACCACACAGAAAAAATCCTGGAACTCCCTCCCTAACAGCGCCGTGGGTGTACCTACACCACACAGAAAAAATCCTGGAACTCCCTCCCTAACAGCGCCGTGGGTGTACCTAAACCACACGGACAAAATCCTGGAACTCCCTACCTAACAGCGCTGTGGGTGTACCTGCACCACAGGGACAAAATCCTGGAACTCCCTCCCTAACAGCGCTGTGGGTGTACCTACACCACACAGACAAAATCCTGGAACTCCCTCCCTAACAGCGACGTGGATGTACCTACACCACACTGACAAATTTCAGGAACTCCCTCCCTAACAGCGCCGTGGGTGTACCTACACCACACAGACAAAATCCTGGAACTCCTTCCCTAACAGCGCCGTGGGTGTACCTACACCACAGGGACAAAATCCTGGAACTCCCTCCCAACAGCGCCATGTGAGTACCTACACCACACGGACAAAATCCTGGAACACCCTCCCTAACTGCGCCGTGGGTGTACCTACACCACAGGAACAAAATCCTGGAACACCCTCCGAAACAACGCCGTGGGTGTACCTACACCACGGGGACAAAATACTGGAACTCCCTCCATAACATCGCCGTGGGTGTACCTACACCACACAGACAAAATCCTGGAACTCCCTCCCTAACAGCGCCGTGGGTGTACCTACACCAAACGGATAAAATCCTGGAACTCCCTCCCTAACAGCGCCACGGGTGTACCTGCACCACACGGACAAAATCCTGGCACTCTCTCTCCAACTGCGCCGTGGGTGTACCTACACCACACGGACAAAATCATGGAACTCCCTCGCTAACAGCGCCGTGGGTGTACCTACACCACACCTACAAAATCCTGGAACTCCCTCCCTAACAGCGCCGTGGGTGTACCTACACCACACCTACAAAATCCTGGAAAACCCTCCCTAACAGCGCCGTGGGTGTACCTACACCACAATGGCAAAATCCTGGAACTCCCTCGCTAACAGCGCCGTGGGTGTACCTACACCACACGGACAAAATCCTGGTACTCCCTCCCTAAGAGCGCCATGGGTGTACCTACACCACGTGAACAACATCCAGGAACACTCTCCCTAACAGCGCCGTGGGTGTACCTACACCAAACGGACAAAATTCTGGAACTCCCTCCCTAACAGCGCCATGGGTGTACCTACACCAAACGTACAAACTCCTGGAACTCCCTCGCTAACAGCGCCGTGGGTGTACCTACACCACAGGGACAAAATCTTGGAAGTCCCTCCCTAACAGGGCCGTGGGTGTACCTACACCACACGGGTCAAAATGCTGGAACACTCTCCCTAACAGCGCCGTGGGTGTACCTACACCAGAGGACAAAATCCTAGAACTCCCTCCTTAACAGCGCCTTGGGTGTACCTACACCATAGGGATAAGATCCTGGAAATGCCTCCATACCAGCGCTGTGGGTGTAAATACACCATACGGATAACATTCTGGAACTCCCTCCCTAACAGCGCCGTGGGTGTACCTACACCACACGGACAAAATCCTGGAACAAGCTCCCTAACAGCGCCGTGGGTGTACCTACACCACACAGAAAAAATCCTGGAACTCCCTCCCTAACAGCGCCGTGGGTGTACCTACACCACAGGGACAAAATCCTGGAACTCCCTCCCTAACAGCGCCGTGGGTGTACCTACACCACATGGACAAAATCCTGGAACTCCCTCCCTAACAGCGACGTGGATGTACCTACACCACACTGACAAATTTCAGGAACTCCCTCCCTAACAGCGCCGTGGGTGTACCTACACCACACTGACAAATTTCAGGAACTCCCTCCCTAACAGCGACGTGGATGTACCTACACCACACTGACAAATTTCAGGAACTCCCTCCCTAACAGCGCTGTGGGTGTACCTACACCACACGGACAAAATCCTGGAACTCCCTCCCTAACAGCACCGTGGGTGTACCTACACCACACGGACAAAATCCTGGAACTCCCTCCCTAACAGCACCGTGGGTGTACCTACACCACACGGACAAAATCCTGGAATTCCCTCCCTAACAGCGCCGTCGGTGTACCTACACCACACGGACAAAATCCTGGAACTCCCTCCCTAACAGCACCGTGGGTGTACCTACACCACACGGACAAAATCCTGGAACTCCCTCCCTAACAGCGCCGATGGTGTACCTACACCACACGGGACAAAATCCTGGAACTCCCTCCCTAACAGCACCGTGGGTGTACCTACACCACAGGGACAAAATCCTGGAACTCCCTCCCTAACAGCGACGTGGATGTACCTACACCACACTGACAAATTTCAGGAACTCCCTCCCTAACAGCGCCGTCGGTGTACCTACACCACACAGACAAAATCCTGGAACTCCTTCCCTAACAGCGCCGTGGGTGTACCTACACCACAGGGACAAAATCCTGGAACTCCCTCCCTAACAGCGCCATGTGAGTACCTACACCACACGGACAAAATCCTGGAACACCCTCCCTAACTGCGCCGTGGGTGTACCTACACCACAGGAACAAAATCCTGGAACACCCTCCGAAACAACGCCGTGGGTGTACCTACACCACGGGGACAAAATACTGGAACTCCCTCCATAACATCGCCGTGGGTGTACCTACACCACACAGACAAAATCCTGGAACTCCCTCCCTAACAGCGCCGTGGGTGTACCTACACCACACAGACAAAATCCTGGAACTCCCTCCCTAACAGCGCCATGAGTGTACCTACACCAAACGGATAAAATCCTGGAACTCCCTCCCTAACAGCGCCGTGGGTGTACCTACACCACACGGACAAAATCATGGAACTCCCTCGCTAACAGCGCCGTGGGTGTACCTACACCACACCTACAAAATCCTGGAAAACCCTCCCTAACAGCGCCGTGGGTGTACCTACACCAAACGGATAAAATCCTGGAACTCCCTCCCTAACAGCGCCGTGGGTGTACCTACACCACACGGACAAAATCCTGGAACTCCCTCCCTAACAGCGCCGTGGGTGTACCTACACCACACGGACAAAATCCTGGAACTCCCTCCCTAACAGCGCCGTGGGTGTACCTACGCCACACGGACAAAATCATGGAACTCCCTCGCTAACAGCGCCGTGGGTGTACCTACACCACACCTACAAAATCCTGGAAAACCCTCCCTAACAGCGCCGTGGGTGTACCTACACCACACTGGCAAAATCCTGGAACTCCCACCCTAACAGCGCCGTGGGTGTACCTACACCGCACGGACAAAATCATGGAACTCCCTCGCTAACAGCGCCGTGGGTGTACCTACACCACACCTACAAAATCCTGGAACTCCCACCCTAACAGCACCGTGGGTGTACCTACACCACACAGACAAAATCCTTGAACTACCTCACTAACAGCGCCGTGGGTGTACCTACACCACACGGACAAAATCCTGGACCTACCTCCCTAACAGCGCTGTGGGTGTACCTACACCACACGGGTCAAAATCTTGGAACTCCCTCCCTAGCAGCGCCGTCGGTGTACCTACACCACACGGACAAAATCCTGGAACTCCCTCCCTAACAGCGCCGTGGGTGTACCTACACCACACGGACAAAATCCTGGGACTCCCTCCCTAACAGCGCCGTGGGTGTATCTACATCACATGGACAATTTCCTGGAACTCCCTCCCTAACAGCGCCGTGGGTGTACCTACACCACACAGACAAAATCCTGGAACTCCCTCCCTAACAGCGCCGTGGGTGTACCTACACCACACGGACAAAATCCTGGGACTCCCTCCCTAACAGCGCCGTGGGTGTATCTACATCACATGGACAAAATCCTGGGACTCCCTCCCTAACAGCGCCGTGGGTGTATCTACATCACATGGACAATTTCCTGGAACTCCCTCCCTAACAGCGCCGTGGGTGTACCTACACCACAGGGACAAAAACCTGGAACTCCCTTCCTAATAGCACCGTGGGTGTACCTACACCACACAGACAATATCCTGGAACTCCATCCCTTACAGCGCCGTGGGTGTACCTACACCACATGGACAAAATCCTGGAACTCCGTCCCTAACAGCGCCGTGGGTGTACCTACACCACATGGACAAAATGCTACAACATCCTCCCTAACAGCGCCGTGGGTGTACCTACACCACACGGACAAAATCCTGGAACTCCCTCCCTAACAGCGCCGTGGGTGTACCTACACCACACGGACAAAATCTTGGAACTCCCTCCCTAACAGCGTCGTGGGTGTACCTATACCACACGGACTAATCCTGGAACTCCCTCCCTAACAGCGTCGTGGGTGTACCTACACCACATGGACAACATCCCGGAACTCCCTCCCTAACAGCGCCTTGGGTGTACCTACACCACACGGACAAAAACCATGGAATTCCCTACCTAACAGCGCCGTGGGTGTACCTACACCACACGGTCAAAATCCTGGATCAATCTCCCTAACAGCGCCGTGGGTGTACCTACACCACACAGACAAAATCCTGGAACTCCCTCCCTAACAGCGCTGTGGGTGTACCTACACAACACGGACAAAATCCTGGAACTCCCTCCCTAACAACACCGTGGGTGTACCTACACCACACAGACAAAATCCTGGAACTCCCTCCCTAACAGCGCTGTGAGTGTACCTACACCACATGGACAAAATCCTGGATCTTCCTTCCTAACAGCGCCGTGGGTGTACCTACACCACAGGGACAAAATCCTGGATCTTCCTTCCTAACAGCGCCGTGGGTGTACCTACACCACAGGAACAAAATCCTGGAACTCCCTCCTTAACAGCGCCGTGGGTGTACCTACACCACATGGACAATATCCAGGAACCCCCTCCCTAACAGCGCCTTGGTTGTACCTACACCACTGGAACAAATTCCTGGAACTCCCTCCCAACAGCGCTGTTGGTTTTTCCTACACCGCACGTACAAAATCCTGGAACACCCTCCCTAACAGCGCCGTGGGTGTACCTACACCACAGGAACAAAATCCTGGAACTCCGTCCCTAACAGCGCCGTGGGTGTACCTACACCACACGGACAAAATCCTGGAACTCCCTCCCTAACAGCGCCGTGGGTGTACCTACACCACACGGACAAAATCCTGGAACTCCCTCCCTAACAGCGCCGTGGGTGTACCTATACCACACGGACTAATCCTGGAACTCCCTCCCTAACAGCGCCGTGGGTGTACCTACACCACATGGACAACATCCCGGAACTCCCTCCCTAACAGCGCCGTGGGTGTACCTACACCACACAGACAGAATCCTGGAACTCCCTCCCTAACAGCGCCGTGGGTGTACCTACACCACACGGACAAAAACCATGGAATTCCCTACCTAACAGCGCCGTGGGTGTACCTACACAACACGGACAAAATCCTGGAACTCCCTCCCTAACAGCGCCTTGGGTGTACCTACACCACACAGACAGAATCCTGGAACTCCCTCCCTAACAGCGCCGTGGGTGTACCTACACCACACGGACAAAAACCATGGAATTCCCTACCTAACAGCGCCGTGGGTGTACCTACACAACACGGACAAAATCCTGGAACTCCCTCCCTAACAGCACCGTGGGTGTACCTACACCACACAGACAAAATCCTGGAACTCCCTCCCTAACAGCGCTGTGAGTGTACCTACACCACATGGACAAAATCCTGGATCTTCCTTCCTAACAGCGCCGTGGGTGTACCTACACCACAGGGACAAAATCCTGGATCTTCCTTCCTAACAGCGCCGTGGGTGTACCTACACCACAGGAACAAAATCCTGGAACTCCCTCCTTAACAGCGCCGTGGGTGTACCTACACCACATGGACAATATCCAGGAACCCCCTCCCTAACAGCGCCTTGGTTGTACCTACACCACTGGAACAAATTCCTGGAACTCCCTCCCAACAGCGCTGTTGGTTTTTCCTACACCGCACGTACAAAATCCTGGAACACCCTCCCTAACAGTGCCGTGGGTGTACCTACACCACAGGAACAAAATCCTGGAACTCCCTCCCTAACAGCACCGTGGGTGTACCTACACCACACGGACAAAATCCTGGAACTCCCTCCCTAACAGCGCCGTGGGTGTACCTACACCACATGGACAAAATCCTGGAACTCCCTCCCTAACAGCGCCGTGGGTGTACCTACACCACAGGGACAAAATCCTGGAACTCCCTTCCTATCAGCACCGTGGGTGTACCTACAGCACAGGGACAAAATCCTGGAACTCCCTCCGTAACAGCGGCTCGACCCCTCACAGTTTTGAACACCTCAATCAAAATCCCCTCTCCACCTTCTCTTCTCCAAGGAAAACAGTTCCAACTTCTCCAATCTCTCCCCTTGAACTGAAGTTGCTCATCCCTGGAACGATTCTCGTCAATCTTTTCCACTCTCTCTCCAACCCCTTCACATCCTTCCCAATGTGCGGAGCCCAGAACTGGACACAACACCCCAGCTGAGGCTGAACCTGTGTCTTATACCCGCTCAACACACCCTCCCTGCTCTTGTACTCTCTGCCCCTATTAATAACGCCCAGGATACTGTTTGCTTTATTACCCACTCTCTCACCCTGTGTCTTATACCGGCTCAACACACCCTCCCTGCTCTTGTACTCTCTGCCCCTATTAATAAAGCCCAGGATACTGTCTGCTTTATTACCCGCTCTCTCTCAGTCTGTGTCTTATACCAGCTCAACACACCCTCCCTGCTCTTGTACTCTCTGCCCCTATTAATAACGCCCAGGATACTGTCTGCTTTATTACCCGCTCTCTCACCCTGTGTCTTATACCAGCTCAACACACCCTCCCTGCTCTTGTACTCTCTGCCCCTATTAATAAAGCCCAGGATACTGTCTGCTTTATTACCTGCTCTCTCTCAGTCTGTCCTGCCACCTCCAACGATTTACACACAGATCCCTCTGCCCCTCTGCCCGATTTAGTACTGTACCCTTTATTTGATGCTGTCTCTCCGCGTCCCTCCCACCAAAATGATTCAGCCAAACACAGCTCAAACCAGCCGTGGGAGTACCCCTCCCCTGCGCTGTGGGAGAGACTGGGCGCGTTGACTGCATCGAGCAAGCCCTGGTCAGCTGCTGGGGGCCGAGCGGGTGAACCAGAGGGTCGGTCCTGTTGGGACGGGTGTGGTCTCCAGCGAGGCGGACCCCCCCACCCGCCCCCGGAACGTTAGGCAGATCAGACCGGAAGCCAGGTTGCTGGAGTCAGAGAGGCTGGTGTTGAACTCTCTCTGCGCTGCTCTGCAGGACCACTGGACTTGCCCTTTGTCAGACGTCAACACGTGACAACCTATTTTATTCCCCTCTTGTCCCTGTGAACGGGCCATCCCATTAATCCCCCTCCCTCCCCCTCTCCCTGCCTCCCACCCCCTCCCTGTCAGCGTTCCCCCTTCCAGTATTTCTCCGGTTTCCC
>NW_024470820.1:47500-70887 GCF_017639515.1 Carcharodon carcharias | reverse complement strand
TCCCCTCCCCACCTGCAGCTGGAGGCTGCACCTCCTCCTCTCCCCCCGGGGAGTGCGGCCGATGATCGCCTGGAACCAGCGCTGCCGGGGCCCCACTCCGGGGGGCAGCGGGTGGAAGGTGGTGCTGGGGGGAGCCGAGGCCGGGCTCCGGCGGCAGGCGGGGACGCAGCAGCGGGGCAGCGGCGGCACCGGCCTCGCCGTCTCGGCCTCGGGCTCGGCGGCCGCCCGGGGCCGGGCTGAGCGGCTCCTCCTCCGGCGGCCCGAAGCTGCAGCTCGGCCGGCCATGTCCACACAAGATGGCGGATGTGGGCACCTTCCATCTCCAGCGGCGGGTCCTCCGGCCCCGCCCACCGGTCCTCCAGCCCCGCCCCCGAGACATCCATCACCGTCCCAGGTCCTCCAGCTCCGCCCCCCCCCCCCCCCCCGGTTCCTCCAGCCTGGTTCCCCGGTCCTCCAGCCCCGCCCCCGAGTCATCCAGGACAGTCCCAGGTCCTCCAGCCCCGCCCCCGAGACATCCAACACCGTCCCAGGTCCTCCAGCCCCGCCCCCGGTTCCTCCAGCCCCACCCCCCCCAGACTCCTCCAATCCCACCCCTCAGAGTCTCCGCCCACCCCACCCTCCAGAGCCCTCCAGCCCCGCCCCCGGTTCCTGTAGCCCCACCCCCGGTTCCTCCTGTTCCGCCCCCGAGTCCTCGAGCCCCGCACCCGAATCATCCAGCCCCGCCCCCCAGAGTCCTCCAACCCCACCCCCATGTCCTTCAGCCCCACCCCCATGTCCTCCAGCCCCACCCCCCTAGACTCCTCCAATCCCACCCCTCAGAGTCTCCGCCCACCCCACCCTCCAGAGTCCTCCAGTCCCGCCCCCCCAGAGTCCTCGAGCCCCGCTCCCGAATCATCCAGCTCCGCCCCTAAGACTCCTCCAGTCCCGCCCCCCAGACTCCTCCGGCCCCGCCCCTCAGACTCCTCCAGTCCCGCCCCCCAAACTCCTTCAGCCCCACCCCTCAGACTCCTCCAGTCCCGCCCCCCAGACTCCTCTAGCCCCGCCCCCCAGTCTCCTCTAGCCCCGCCCGCAGACTCCTCCAGTCCCACCCCCAGACTCCTCCAGCCCCGCCCCCAGACTCCTCCAGCCCCGCCCCCCAGACTCCTCCAGCCCCGCCCCCCAGACTCCTCCAGCCCCGCCCCCCAGACTCCTCCAGCCCCGCCCCTCAGACTCCTCCAGTCCCGCTCCCCAGACTCCTCCAGCCCCGCCCCCCAGACTCCTCCAGTCCCGCTCCCCAGACTCCTCCAGCCCCTCCCCCCAGACTCCTTCAGCCCCACCCCTCAGACTCCTCCAGTCCCGCTCCCCAGACTCCTCCAGCCCCGCCCCCCAGACTCCTCCAGCCCCGCCCCCCAGACTCCTCCAGCCCCGCCCCCCAGACTCCTCCAGCCCCGCCCCCCAGACTCCTCTAGCCCCGCCCGCAGACTCCTCCAGCCCCGCCCCCCAGACTCCTCCAGTCCCGCCCCCCAGACTCCTCCAGCCCCGCCCCCCAGACTCCTCCAGCCCCGCCTCCCAGACTCCTCCAGCCCCGCCCCTCAGACTCCTCCAGCCCCGCCCCCCAGACTCCTCCAGCCCCGCCCCCCAGACTCCTCCAGCCCCGCCCCCCAGACTCCTCTAGCCCCGCCCGCAGACTCCTCCAGCCCCGCCCCCCAGACTCCTCCAGCCCCGCCCCCCAGACTCCTCTAGCCCCGCCCGCAGACTCCTCCAGCCCCGCCCCTCAGACTCCTCCAGTCCCGCTCCCCAGACTCCTCCAGCCCCGCCCCCCAGACTCCTCCAGTCCCGCTCCCCAGACTCCTCCAGTCCCGCCCCCCAGACTCCTCCAGCCCCTCCCCCCAGACTCCTTCAGCCCCACCCCTCAGACTCCTCCAGTCCCGCTCCCCAGACTCCTCCAGCCCCGCCCCCCAGACTCCTCCAGCCCCGCCCCCCAGACTCCTCCAGCCCCGCCCCCCAGACTCCTCCAGCCCCGCCTCCCAGACTCCTCCAGCCCCGCCCCCCAGACTCCTCCAGCCCCGCCCCCCAGACTCCTCCAGCCCCGCCTCCCAGACTCCTCCAGCCCCGCCCCCCAGACTCCTCCAGCCCCGCCTCCCAGACTCCTCCAGCCCCGCCCCTCAGACTCCTCCAGTCCCGCCCCCCAGACTCCTCCAGTCCCACCCCCCAGACTCCTCCAGCCCCGCCTCCCAGACTCCTCCAGCCCCGCCCCCCAGACTCCTCCAGCCCCGCCTCCCAGACTCCTCCAGCCCCGCCCCCCAGACTCCTCCAGCCCCGCCTCCCAGACTCCTCCAGCCCCGCCCCTCAGACTCCTCCAGTCCCGCCCCCCCAGACTCCTCCAGTCCCACCCCCGGACTCCTCCAGCAAACCCCCCCCCCTCCCCCAGAGTTGAGGAATGCGTGGGCTGTTTTATGAGGGAAGTCTGGACAGGTTAGCATTGTCTGCGCTGGAGTCGGGAGGAGTAAGAGACGGTTGGATTGAAACACGTAGAGACGTTACACAGCACGGAAACAGGCCCTTCAGCCCATCGAGTCTGCGCCGGCCATGAAGCGCCGAAATACTCTAATCCCATTTCCCAGAGCTCGGCCCGTGGCCGTGGCGGTGTCACTACAGGTGGCTCACCCAAACACTTCTGAATTGTTGTGGGAGTTCCAGCCTCCACCAGCCTTTCAGGCAGTGAGTTCCAGGTTCCCACCACCCTCTTGATGAAAACATTCTCCCTCACATCCCCCTCTAAACCTCCTGCCCCTTACCTTAAATCTATGCCCCCCTGGTTATTGATCCCTCCACCAAGGGGTAAAGTTCCTTCCTGTCTACCCTATCTATGCCCCTCATAATTTTATACACCTCAATCATGTCCCCCCCTCAATCTCCTCTGCTCCAGGGAAAATATCCCCAGTCTATCCAATCTCTCATCATATCTAAAATTCTGCAGCCCAGGCAACATCCTGGTAAATCTCCTCTGCTCTCTCTCTAGTGCAATCACATCATTCCTATAATGTAGATTCCAGAACTGCACACAATACTCTAGCTATGGCCTAACCAGCGTTTTATGCAGCTCCAGCATAACCTCCCTGCTCTTATATTCTACGCCTCGGCTAATAAAGGCAAGTATCCCATATGCCTTCTTAACCACCTTATCTACCTGTCCCGCTACCTTAAGGGACCAGTGGACATGCATACCAAGGTCCCTCAGATCCTCAGTACTTCTTGGGGTCCTACCATTCATCGTGTATTCCCAAGCCTTGTTTGTCCTGCCCAACCTCACACTTGTCCAGATTAAATTCCATTTGCCACTGATCAGCCCATCTGACCAGCCCATCTATATCCTCCTGTAATCTAAGGCTAACCTCCTCACTACTTACCACCCCATCAATTTTCATGTCATCACCGAACTTACTGATCTAGTCTCCTACATTCAAGTCTAAATCGTTTATATATACCACAAACAGCAAGGGACCCAACACCAATCCCTGTGGGACCCCACTGGACACAGGCATCCAGTCACAAAAACACCCCTCGACCATCACCCTCTGCTTCCTGCCACTCAGCCAATTCTGGATCCAATTTGCCAAATTGCCTTGGATCCCATGGGCTCTTACCTTCATTATCAGTCTCCCATGCGGGACCTTAACAAAAGCCTTGCTGATGTCCAAGCAGACTATGTCAAAAGCATCACCCTCATCTACACACCTGGTCACCTCTTCGAAAAATTCAATCAGATTGGTCAGACATGACCTCCCCTTAACAAAACCATGCTGACTCTCCTCGATTAATCCCTGCCTCTACATGTGTAGATTAATTCTGTCCCTCAGAATTGCTTCCAATAGTTTCCCCACCACTGAGGGTAGACTGACTGGCCTGTAGTTCCCTGGTTTACCCCTTCCTCCCTTCTTGAATAACGGTACCACATTGGCTGTCCTCCAGTCCTCTGGCACCTCTCCTGTGGCCAGAGAGGTATTGAAAATTATTGCCAGCGCCCCTGCTATCTCCTCCCCTGCCTCACTCAACAGCCTGGGATACATTTCATCTGGGCCTGGAGATTTATCTACTTTTAAGCCGGCCAGACCGCTTAGAACCTCCTCCTTTTCTACGCTAATTTCTTCAATTATATCACAGTCCTTCTGCCTGATTTCCAGACCCTCTCACTTGTGAACACCAACATAAAGTATTCATTTAGAACCCTGCTTATGCCTTCTGGCTCCCCACACACACAAATTACCACTATGGTCCTTAATGGGCCCTACTCTTTCCCTAGTTATCCTCTTACTCTTAATGTACTTGTAAAATAACTTTGAATTTTCCTTTATTTTACCTGCCAATGTTTTCTCATGCCCCCTTTTTGCACTCCTAATTTCCTTTTTAAGTCCCCCCCTACACATTCTGTACTCCTCTAGGGCTTCCGCTGTTTTGAGCCCTCGGCATCTGTCATAAGCCCCCCTTTTTCCCTTTATCCAATCCTGTACATCCCTCGACATCCAGGGTTCCCTGGATGTGTTGGTCCCACCCTTTGCCTTTACTGGAATATGTTGGCCCTGTACTCTCCCTATTTCCTTCTCGAATGAGTCCCACTGCTCTGACGCAGATTTACCTAAACGTAGCTGCTCCCGGTCCACTCTGGCCAAATCAGATCTGATCTTATTAAAATCGGCCTTCCCCCAATTTAGAACTCAGATTTCTGGCCCATCCTTGTCCTTTTCCATAACAGCCTTGAATCTAACAAAGTTATGATCACTATCTGCAAAATGCTTCCCCGCTCATACCTCTACCACTTGCCCAGCTTGATTCCCTAAAATTAAGTCCAGGACCGCCCCCCTCTCTTGGAGGACCTTCTACGTACAGGCTTAGAAAGCTCTCTTGCATGCATTTTAAGAATTCCGCTCCCTCTAAGCTTATCACACTATGATTAACCCAGTTATTGCTGGGGAAGTTAGAATCCCCCCACTATTACTACCCTATTATTTTTACACTATTTGCCTACATATTTGCTCTCCTATTTCTCCCGGGCTGTGTGGGGGCCTACACTACACTTCCAGTAACATGACTGTTCCTTTTTTGTTGCTCAGTTCTACCCATATGGCCTCATTTAAATCCTCCCATGATGTCACTCCTCCTCACTGCTGTAATTGATTCCTTGATCAATGTTGTGGATGCCCCCTCCTCTTTTACCTCCTTCCCTGCCTCGCCTGAAGACCCTTTTTTTACCCCTGGAATATTGAGCTGCCAATCCTGCCCCTCTCTCAACCATGTCTCTGTGTCAGCGATGACATCATACTTCCTTGTGTTAATTTGTGCCCTCAACTCATCTGCCTTTACTTGTCAGACTCCTTGCATTAAAATGAATACCATCCCACCTTCCTTGCGTCTTAACTGGCCTATAATTTCTACTCCTTCCAGGCTCACTTGCTCTCTCTTCTAATTTTGGCTGTGCATCTCCCCTTGCTGAACCTCCTCTCAGGAACCCACCTCCTTTGCCAAGTTAGTTTAAACCCTCCCTTTTCTGTCGTTTTTTTTTGACCTTGGTTTAGCTACAACTGAGTGGTCTGCCCAGGCATTTTACCACCATTAAGACTCAACCACACGTCCCACTGGTCTGGAGTTACGTGCATCATGGAATCACACACAGAGCAGAAGAGGCCCTTCGGCCCATCGAGCCTGCGCCGACACCGTGAGAAACACCTGACCTACCTCCCTCATCCCATTGACCAGCTCTTGGCCCCGTAGCCAAGGGTGTAGGAGGACGAGTTTCCTTCCCTAAAGGGGGCATGAATCGACAATCGTTCCATGGTCGTCGTTAGACTTCTAAGTGGAGATTTTTTTTATTGAATTCAAATTCCACCGTTTGCCAAGGCGGGATTGGAGTCCGGGTTCTCCGGAGCGTTACCTTGGGTCTCTGGGTGCCTCGCCAAGCGACTGTACCTGTCCGCCGCTCCCCTCGTGGTCAGTGTTTAACAATAAGGGGTCGCCCATTCGGGGGTAGATCATTAGACATAAGAGCAGAAGTTAGGGCATTCGGCCCATCGAGTCTGGGGTCCGGGTGGGGTGGGTGGGTGGGTGGGGGCTAGGGTGGGGTGGGGAGTGGGGTGGGGTGTGGGGCGGGGGGATGGGCGGTGTGGTGGTGTGCGGGTTTGGCGAGGGAGGTTAGGGGCTGTGGTGCGGTGTGGGGTGGGGGGTTGGGGTGTGGGATGTGGGGGTGGCGGGTGTGGGGTGGGGGTTTGGGGTGTGGGGGGGGTTTGTGGGGGGGGGGTGTGGGATGGTGGGGCTGGGGCTGGAGGCCGGGATGGGGTGGGGGGGGTGTGGGATGCGGGGTGATAGGTTATCGGGGGGAGGGGGGATGTGGGTGGGTGAGGTGGGTTGGGGGTGGGGGTGGTGTGGGGGCTTTGGGGGGGTGTGGGTGTGGGGGCTGTGGGTGTGTGGGGTGATGTGGGTGGGGTGTGGAATGGGGAGGGGGTTGGGATGGGGGGGGTGATAGGTTATCAGGGGTGGGGTGATGGGGGAGGGGGGTGGGGGCTTTGTGGGGGTGGGCGGCGTGGGGTGTGGGGGGATGGGGTGGGTGGGGTGGGTTGGGTGTGGGGGCGGTGTGGGGTGTGGGGGGTGGGGGCTGTGGGGGGGGTGTGGATTGGGGGGTGATAGGTTATCGGGGGGAGGGGGGATGTGGTTGGGTGGGGTGGGTGGGGTGGGTTGGGGTGTGGGGTGGGGGGTGTGGTGTGGGGTGGGTGGGGTGGGTTTGGGTGTGGGGTTGGGGTGGGTGGGGTGGGTTTGGGTGTGGGGTGGGGGGTGTGGTGTGGGGTGGGTGGGGTGGGTTTGGGTGTGGGGTTGGGGTGGGTGGGGTGGGTTTGGGTGTGGGGTGTGGGGTGGGTTTGGGTGTGGGGTTGGGGTGGGTGGGGTGGGTTTGGGTGTGGGGTGTGGGGTGGGTTTGGGTGTGGGGTTGGGGTGTGGGGTGGGTTTGGGGTTGGGGTGTGGGGTGGGTGGGGTGGGTTTGGGTGTGGGGTTGGGTGTGGGGTGGGTTTGGGGTTGGGGTGTGGGGTGGGTGGGGTGGGTTTGGGTGTGGGGTTGGGGTGTGGGGTGGGTGGGGTGGGTTTGGGTGTGGGGGTGGGGTGGGTTTGGGTGTGGGGTTGGGGTGTGGGGTGGGTTTGGGGTTGGGGTGTGGGGTGGGTGGGGTGGGTTTGGGTGTGGGGTTGGGGTGTGGGGTGGGTTTGGGGTTGGGGTGTGGGGTGGGTGGGGTGGGTTTGGGTGTGGGGTTGGGGTGTGGGGTGGGTGGGGTGGGGTTGGGGTGTGGTGTGGGGTGGGTGGGGTGGGTTTGGGTGTGGGGTTAGGGTGTGGGGTTGGGGTGTAGTGTGGGGTGGGTGGGGTGGGTTTGGGTGTGGGGGGTGGGGTGTGGGGGGGTGGGGTGGGTTTGGGTGTGGGGGGGGTGGGGTGGGTGGGGTGGGTTTGGGTGTGGGGTTGGGGTGGGTGGGGTGGGTTTGGGTGTGGGGTTGGGGTGTGGGGTGGGTGGGGTGGGTTTGGGTGTGGGGTTGGGGTGTGGGGTGGGTGGGGTGGGTTTGGGTGTGGGGTGGGGGTGTGGTGTGGGGTGGGTGGGGTGGGTTTGGGTGTGGGGTTGGGGTGTGGGGTGGGTGGGGTGGGTTTGGGTGTGGGGTTGGGGTGTGGTGTGGGGTGGGTGGGATGGGTTTGGGTGTGGGGTTGGGGTGTGGGGTGGGTGGAGTGGGTTTGGGTGTGGGGTTGGGGTGTGGGGTGGGGTGGGTGGGTTGGGTTTGGGTGTGGGGTTGGGGTGTGGTGTGGGGTGGGTGGGGTGGGTGGGGTGGGTTTGGGTGTGGGGTTGGGGTGTGGGGTGGGGTGTGGGGTGGGGGTGTGGGGTGGGTGGGGTGGGTTTGGGTGTGGTGGGTGGGGGTGTGGGGTGGGTGGGGTGGGTTTGGGTGGGTGTGGGGTGGG
Source organism: Carcharodon carcharias (assembly GCF_017639515.1). NCBI lineage: Eukaryota > Metazoa > Chordata > Chondrichthyes > Lamniformes > Lamnidae > Carcharodon > Carcharodon carcharias. The sequence goes on along the minus strand of NW_024470820.1, from coordinate 62,934 downwards.
TGGGGTGGGTTTGGGTGTGGGGGGTGGGGTGGGTGGGGTGGGTTTGGGTGTGGGGTGGGGGTGTGGGGTTGGGGGTGGTGGGGTGGGTTTGGGTGTGGGGTTGGGGTGTGGGGTTGGGGTGTGGGGTGGGGTGGGTGGGGTGGGTTTGGGTGTGGGGTTGGGGTGTGGGGTGGGTGGGGTGGGTTTGGGTGTGGGGTTGGGGTGTGGTGTGGGGTGGGTGGGGTGGGTTTGGGTGTGGGGTGGGGGTGTGGGGTTGGGGTGTGGGGTGGGTGGGGTGGGTTTGGGTGTGGGGTTGGGGTGTGGTGTGGGGTGGGTGGGGTGGGTGGGGTGGGTTTGGGTGTGGGGTTGGGGTGTGGGGTGGGGTGTGGGGTGGGGGTGTGGGGGGGGTGGGGTGGGTTTGGGTGTGGGGGGGGTGGGGTGGGTGGGGTGGGTTTGGGTGTGGTGGGTGGGGGTGTGGGGTGGGTGGGGTGGGTTTGGGTGTGGGGGGGGGTGGGGTGGGTGGGGTGGGTTTGGGTGTGGGGTGGGGGTGTGGGGTGGGGGTGTGGGGTGGGTGGGGTGGGTTTGGGTGTGGTGGGTGGGGGTGTGGGGTGGGTGGGGTGGGTTTGGGTGGGTGTGGGGTGGGTGGGGTGGGTTTGGGTGTGGGGGGTGGGGTGGGTGGGGTGGGTTTGGGTGCGGGGTGTGGGGTGGGTTTGGGTGTGGGGTGGGGGTGCGGGGTGGGGATGTGTGGGGTGGGGGTGTGGGGGGTGTGGGGTGGGGGTGTGGGGGGGGTGGGGTGGGTGGGGTGGGTTGGGGTGTGGGGTGTGGGGTGGGGGTGGGGGTGTGGGGTGGGTGGGGTGGGTGGGGTGGGTTTGGGTGTGGGGTTGGGGTGTGGTGTGGGGTGGGTGGGGTGGGTTTGGGTGTGGGGTTGGGGTGGGTGGGGTGGGTTTGGGTGTGGGGTGGGTTTGGGTGTGGGGTTGGGGTGGGTTTGGGTGTGGGGTTGGGGTGTGGGGTGGGTTTGGGGTTGGGGTGTGGGGTGGGTGGGGTGGGTTTGGGTGTGGGGTTGGGGTGTGGTGTGGGGTGGGTGGGGTGGGTGGGGTGGGGTTGGGGTGTGGTGTGGGGTGGGTGGGGTGGGTTTGGGTGTGGGGTTGGGGTGTGGGGTTGGGGTGTGGTGTGGGGTGGGTGGGGTGGGTTTGGGTGTGGGGTTGGGGTGTGGGGTGGGTGGGGTGGGTTTGGGTGTGGGGGGGGTGGGGTGGGTGGGGTGGGTTTGGGTGTGGGGTTGGGGTGGGTGGGGTGGGTTTGGGTGTGGGGTTGGGGTGTGGGGTGGGTGGGGTGGGTTTGGGTGTGGGGTTGGGGTGTGGTGTGGGGTGGGTTTGGGTGTGGGGTTGGGGTGTGGGGTGGGTGGGGTGGGTTTGGGTGTGGGGTGGGGGTGTGGTGTGGGGTGGGTGGGGTGGGTTTGGGTGTGGGGTTGGGGTGTGGGGTGGGTGGGGTGGGTTTGGGTGTGGGGTGGGGGTGTGGTGTGGGGTGGGTGGGGTGGGTTTGGGTGTGGGGTTGGGGTGTGGGGTGGGTGGGGTGGGTTTGGGTGTGGGGTTGGGGTGTGGTGTGGGGTGGGTGGGATGGGTTTGGGTGTGGGGTTGGGGTGTGGGGTGGGTGGGGTGGGTTTGGGTGTGGGGTTGGGGTGTGGGGTTGGGGTGTGGGGTGGGGTGGGTGGGGTGGGTTTGGGTGTGGGGTTGGGGTGTGGTGTGGGGTGGGTGGGGTGGGTGGGGTGGGTTTGGGTGTGGGGTTGGGGTGTGGGGTGGGGTGTGGGGTGGGGGTGTGGGGTGGGGGTGTGGGGGGGTGGGGTGGGTTTGGGTGTGGGGGGGGTGGGGTGGGTGGGGTGGGTTTGGGTGTGGTGGGTGGGGGTGTGGGGTGGGTGGGGTGGGTTTGGGTGTGGGGGGGTGGGGTGGGTGGGGTGGGTTTGGGTGTGGGGTGGGGGTGTGGGGTGGGGGTGTGGGGTGGGTGGGGTGGGTTTGGGTGTGGTGGGTGGGGGTGTGGGGTGGGTGGGGTGGGTTTGGGTGGGTGTGGGGTGGGTTTGGGTGTGGGGGGTGGGGTGGGTGGGGTGGGTTTGGGTGTGGGGTGGGGGTGTGGGGTTGGGGGGGGTGGGGTGGGTTTGGGTGTGGGGTTGGGGTGTGGGGTTGGGGTGTGGGGTGGGGTGGGTGGGGTGGGTTTGGGTGTGGGGTTGGGGTGTGGGGTGGGTGGGGTGGGTTTGGGTGTGGGGTTGGGGTGTGGTGTGGGGTGGGTGGGGTGGGTTTGGGTGTGGGGTTGGGGTGTGGGGTGGGTGGGGTGGGTTTGGGTGTGGGGTTGGGGTGTGGTGTGGGGTGGGTGGGGTGGGTGGGGTGGGTTTGGGTGTGGGGTTGGGGTGTGGGGTGGGGTGTGGGGTGGGGGTGTGGGGGGGGTGGGGTGGGTTTGGGTGTGGTGGGTGGGGGTGTGGGGTGGGTGGGGTGGGTTTGGGTGTGGGGGGGGTGGGGTGGGTGGGGTGGGTTTGGGTGTGGGGTGGGGGTGTGGGGTGGGGGTGTGGGGTGGGTGGGGTGGGTTTGGGTGTGGTGGGTGGGGGTGTGGGGTGGGTGGGGTGGGTTTGGGTGGGTGTGGGGTGGGGTGGGTGGGGTGGGTTTGGGTGTGGGGGGTGGGGTGGGTGGGGTGGGTTTGGGTGTGGGGGGTGGGGTGGGTGGGGTGGGTTTGGGTGTGGGGGGTGGGGTGGGTGGGGTGGGTTTGGGTGTGGGGTGGGGGTGTGGGGTTGGGGGGGTGGGGTTGGGTGTGGGGGGTGGGGTGGGTGGGGTGGGTTTGGGTGTGGGGTGGGGGTGTGGGGTTGGGGTGTGGGGTGGGTGGGGTGGGTGGGGTGGGTTTGGGTGTGGGGTGGGGGGGTGGGGTTGGGTGTGGGGTTGGGGGGGTGGGGTTGGGTGTGGGGGGGTGGGGTGGGTGGGGTGGGTTTGGGTGTGGGGTGGGGGTGTGGGGGTTGTGGGGTTGGGGTGTGGGGTTTGGGTGTGGGGTGGGTGGGGTGGGTTTGGGTGTGGGGTGGGGGGTGGGGTGGGTTTGGGTGTGGGGTGGGGGTGTGGGGGTTGTGGGGTTGGGGTGTGGGGTTGGGGTGTGGGGTGGGGTGTGGGGTGGGGGTGTGGGGGGGGTGGGGTGGGTTTGGGTGTGGGGGGGGTGGGGTGGGTGGGGTGGGTTTGGGTGTGGTGGGTGGGGGTGTGGGGTGGGTGGGGTGGGTTTGGGTGTGGGGGGGGTGGGGTGGGTGGGGTGGGTTTGGGTGTGGGGTGGGGGTGTGGGGTGGGGGTGTGGGGTGGGTGGGGTGGGTTTGGGTGTGGTGGGTGGGGGTGTGGGGTGGGTGGGGTGGGTTTGGGTGGGTGTGGGGTGGGTGGGGTGGGTTTGGGTGTGGGGGTGTGGGGTGGGTGGGGTGGGTTTGGGTGTGGGGGTGTGGGGTGGGTGGGGTGGGTTTGGGTGTGGTGGGTGGGGGTGTGGGGTGGGTGGGGTGGGTTTGGGTGGGTGTGGGGTGGGTGGGGTGGGTTTGGGTGTGGGGGGTGGGGTGGGTGGGGTGGGTTTGGGTGTGGGGTGGGGGTGTGGGGTTGGGGGGGGTGGGGTTGGGTGTGGGGGGTGGGGTGGGTGGGGTGGGTTTGGGTGTGGGGTGGGGGTGTGGGGTTGGGGTGTGGGGTGGGTGGGGTGGGTGGGGTGGGTTTGGGTGTGGGGTGGGGGGGTGGGGTTGGGTGTGGGGTTGGGGGGGTGGGGTTGGGTGTGGGGGGTGGGGTGGGTGGGGTGGGTTTGGGTGTGGGGTGGGGGTGTGGGGTTGGGGTGTGGGGTGGGTGGGGTGGGTGGGGTGGGTTTGGGTGTGGGGTGGGGGGGTGGGGTTGGGTGTGGGGTTGGGGGGGTGGGGTTGGGTGTGGGGGGTGGGGTGGGTGGGGTGGGTTTGGGTGTGGGGTGGGGGTGTGGGGTTGGGGTGTGGGGTGGGTGGGGTGGGTGGGGTGGGTTTGGGTGTGGGGTGGGGGGGTGGGGTTGGGTGTGGGGTTGGGGGGGTGGGGTTGGGTGTGGGGGGTGGGGTGGGTGGGGTGGGTTTGGGTGTGGGGTGGGGGTGTGGGGTTGGGGGGGGTGGGTTTGGGTGTGGGGGGTGGGGTGGGTGGGGTGGGTTTGGGTGTGGGGTTGGGGTGTGGGGTTGGGGTGTGGGGTGGGGGGTGTGGGGTTGGGGTGTGGGGTGGGGGGTGGGGTGGGTGGGGTGGGTTTGGGTGTGGGGTGGGTGGGGTGTGGGGTTGGGGTGTGGGGTTGGGGTGTGGGGTGGGGGGTGTGGGGTTGGGGTGTGGGGTGGGGGGTGGGGTGGGTGGGGTGGGTTTGGGTGTGGGGTTGGGGTGTGGGGTTGGGGTGTGGGGTGGGGGGTGTGGGGTTGGGGTGTGGGGTGGGGGGTGGGGTGGGTTTGGGGTGGGTTTGGGTGTGGGGTTGGGGTTGGGGGGTTGGGGTGGGGGGTGGGGGTGGGGTGTTTTGGTGTGGGGTTTGGTTGTGGGGTTTGGGTGTGGGGGTTGGGAGTGGGTTTGGGTGTGGGGTGGGGGTGTGGGGTTTGGGTGTGGGGTTTGGGTGTGGGGGGTGGGGTGGGTTTGGGTGTGGGGTGGGGGTGTGGGGGTTGTGGGGTTGGGGTGGGTGGTGTGGGTTTGGGTGTGGGGTGGGGGGTGGGGTGGGTTTGGGTGTGGGGTGGGGGTGTGGGGGTTGTGGGGTTGGGGTGTGGGGTTTGGGTGTGGGGTGGGTGGGGTGGGTTTGGGTGTGGGGTGGGGGTGTGGGGGTTGTGGGGTTGGGGTGTGGGGTTTGGGTGTGGGGTGGGTGGGGTGGGTTTGGGTGTGGGGGGTGGGGTGGGTGGGGTGGGTTTGGGTGTGGGGGGTGGGGTGGGTGGGTGGGTTTGGGTGTGGGGTGGGGGGGTGGGGTTGGGTGTGGGGTTGGGGGGGTGGGGTTGGGTGTGGGGGGTGGGGTGGGTGGGGTGGGTTTGGGTGTGGGGGGTGGGGTGGGTGGGGTGGGTGGGGTGGGTTTGGGTGTGGGGGGTGGGGTGGGTGGGGTGGGTTTGGGTGTGGGGGGTGGGGGTGTGGGGTTGGGGGGGGTGGGTTTGGGTGTGGGGGGTGGGGTGGGTGGGGTGGGTTTGGGTGTGGGGTGGGGGTGTGGGGGTTGTGGGGTTGGGGTGTGGGGTTGGGGTGTGGGGTGGGGGGTGTGGGGTTGGGGTGTGGGGTGGGGGGTGGGGTGGGTTTGGGTGTGGGGTGGGGGTGTGGGGGTTGTGGGGTTGGGGTGTGGGGTTGGGGTGTGGGGTGGGTGGCGTGGGTTTGGGTGTGGGGTGGGGGTGTGGGGTGTGGGGTGGGTGGGGTGGGGGTGTGGGGGGTGGGGGTTTTGGTTGTGGGGTGGGGGTGTGGGGGTGTGGGGTTGGGGTGTGGGGTTTGGGTGTGGGGTGGGGGTGTGGGGTTGGGGTGTGGGGTTGGGGTGGGGGTGTGGGGGGGGTGGGGTTGGGGGCTGATAGATTATGGGGGGAGGGGCGATGCTGGTTTCCGGTCACTATCAGATCAGCCATCAGCTTATTGACTGGCAGGACAGGCTCGAGGGGCTGAATGGCCTCCTCCTGCCCCGCTTGTTCATGTGTTCACTGACCCACTGAGTCCTCCAGCCCCGCCCACTGAGTGCTCCAGCCCCGCCCACCGAGCCTTCCATCCCCGCCCACTGAGTGCTCCAGCCCCGCCCACTGTGTGCTCCAGCCCCGCCCACCGAGCCCTCCAGCCCCGCCCATTGATTCATCCAGCCCCGCCCACTGAGCCCTCCGCCCCCGCCCACTGAACCCTCCAGCCCCGACCAGAATCTTCCAGGCCCCGCCCACTGAGTCCTCCAGCCCGGTCCAGAGTCCTCCAGTCCCGCCCACTCCCCCTCCAGCCCCACCCACTCCCCTCCAGCCACGCCCAGCTCAGTCCTCCAGCCCCGCCCGCTCCGTCCTCCAGCCCTCACCCGCTCAGTCCTCCAGACCCGCCCACTCAGTCCTCCAGCCCCGCCCACTCAGTCCTCCAGCCCCGCCCGCTCAGTCCTCCAGCCCCGCCCACTGACGCGGGGCGTCCTCCCAGGGTCAGTTAGGTGATGATTTGCCATCATTTCGCCGGATTTGTTTGACCAAAAAAAAATCATCTTTCCTCTTCAGGTATGGCATCAATTTTAAGAGGAGCAATAACCACAAGCGTTTGAATCTGCTATTAGTAGGTACGAGGTGGTTAAAGAGGAAAGAAAAACCCAAATCACAATGGCCTGCACTTTGAAAGCATTTTTTTTGTCTCATTTAACCCGCGTCAAAACGTCCCTTCTCCCGGCTTGGGCCCAGGACAAAATGGCGGAGCCGGCTTTGCGGGGCTAGTTGTCCCGTTGACGTCGCCCCTCACAAAGATGGCTGCTTGCGCCGTCGTAGTGGCGCTGCCGGTAGGCACGTTGCCCCCGACCAAGATGTCCGCCTCGTCTCGGCTCGGCTTCGCTTGGTTTGGTTTGGCTTGGCTTGGCTGGGGTTGCCACCAACTAAGATGGCCGACGCGCAGCCGCATTTGGAGCCCACTCTGTTTCCACCCCCCCCGACCAAGATGGCCGCCGCGCAGCCGCATTGGGAATCCCGCCCCTCCCCCGAGGCTTTTGGTCCCCCCAACAGCCCGCCAAGAAAATGGCCGCCGCGCAGCGGCATTGGGAGTCCACTCCCGTCCCCGACCAAGATGGGCGCCGCGCAGCCGCATTAGGAGTCCACTCTGCTTTCCCCACCCCCCGACTTAGATGGTCTTCGCGCAGCCGCACTAATGCCCCAGAGGTTTGCCCCTCACCAAAATGGCCACCCACCCTGCCTCGGCCTCATTTGTTAGGCTCCTTTGCCCCCCACCAAAATGGTCACAACTGTGTGGCAGGAGGTCACTTGTTAATAGAGTTGATTCCCCAGGCAAACTTGTTGGAAACATTTGACTTTATTTACCAGACGGTAACAGCAGCTACACGCGTGCATCAAGCCCCGTAACTGAGGAGCGCCCCTCCCTCGAGGTTCCCCGCGCTGCCCACTGATTGGCCTACACAGACCATGTGATCTTACGAGGCTGGAGATGATCCTTAAAGCGACAGTCCCACGTTTCCCCGGACCAGAATTGCTACATTCCTCCCCCCTTTAACGTCCCTGCGCACGTTGTAGTTGCACGGTCGTTTACCTCGTGACCCGACAATGTTGACGCAGGTCATGAAATTGCCAGTTCAGGTGGGGAGGGGGGGGAATTCCTGCTCCGCGACTTCCCATTCTTTGACAGGAAGCACATTCCCGGGAAGCACCCCCCCCCCCCCCCCCCATTAACAACAGGCACCTCGGCCAGGCGCAAGGCAGTTCGGTCTCGCCCGCTCCCACGGAGAGGCCTGGGGGTACATCCGTCCTTGGCCGAGCGACTTCAACGGGAACTCGAGAGGTGGTCCCAGGCGGGGAACATCATTTCGTTTGGCGCGTCTCGCTAGGTGCTCCCCGGGCGATCCAGCCCTCCGCTCCCACGCGGTACCGCAACGGTCTCTCTTTTTGGCTCCCTTGACTTTTCTCCACCTTCCCCTCCAAATCGGGAAGTACCGGGCTCAGTCTTGCCGGAAGTCGGCGCCTCGTCAGTAACCCTGCATACTCTTCCGTACATGTCTCTTCCTTTTGGCCTCACCTCTCTCCGATGAAACCCCAGACTTGCCTGAGCTCAGAGAGAACAAAGAACAGAGAAAAGTACAGCAACAGGAACAGGCCCTTCGGCCCTCCAAGCCTGCGCTGATCATATTGCCCGTCAAACTAAAACAGCTTGCCCTTCCAGGGTCCGTATCCCTCTATTCCCATCCTATCCATGTATCTGTCAAGCTGCCTCTTAAACACCTGCTTCCACCACCTCCTCTGGCAGCGAATTCCAGACACTCACTACCCTCTGCGTAAAAAACTTGCCCCGCACATCTCCTCTATAGTTTTCTCCTCTCACCTTAAATCTATGTCCCCCTAGTCATTGACTCTTCCACCCTGGGAAAAAGCTTCTGACTATCTACTCTGTCCACGCCACTCATAATTTTGTAAACTTCTATCAAGTTGCCCCTCAATCTCCGTCGCTCTAGTGAGAACAATCCGAGTTTCTCCAACCTCTCCTCATAGCTAATAACCTCCAGACCAGGCAGCATCCTGGTAAACCTCCTCTGCACCCTCTCCAACGCCTCCATACCCTTCTGGAAATCTGGCGACCAGAATTGCACACAATATTCCAAGTGTGGCCTAACCAAGGTTCTATACAGTTGCAGCATGACTTCCCAGCTTTTATACTCAATACCCCTGCCAATGAAGGCAAGCATGCTATATGCCTTCCTGACTACCTTATCCACCTGCATTGCCACTTTCAGTGACCTGTGGACCTGTACACCCAGATCCCTCTGCCCGTCGATGCACTTAAGGGTTCTGCCATTTACTGTATAATTCCTACCTGTATTAGACCTTCCAAAATGCATTACCTCGCGTTTGTCCGGATTAAACTCCATCTGCCATTTCTCCGCCCAAGTCTCCAACCGATCTATATCCCGTTTGTATCCTTTGAAAATCCTCTTCACTATCTGCAACTCCTCCAACCTTAGTGTCATCTGCAAACTTACTAATTAACGCAGTTACATTTTCCTCCAAATCATTTACGTATACCACAAACAGCAAAGGTCCCAGCACTGATCCCTGCGGAACTCCACTAGTCTCAGCTCTCCATTCCAGAAAAGCACCCTTCCCCTGCTACCCTCTGTCTTCCGTGACCAAGCCAATTCTGTATCCATCCTGCCAGCTCACCTCTGATCCCGTGCGACTTTACCTTCTGCACCAGTCTGCCGTGAGTTCAGCCGTTGAGCTGCCCGTGACTTCGCTGTCGACTCGTGGCCTTGGAAAGCCCTGCGTCCCTTGCTTTCAAGTCCTCTTTAGCATCGCTTGGCTGCTTCTTCAGCCCTCCCACCTCCTCTTCGTATCTCGTTGGCTCCCTCCTGGAAACTAGAAACGTCGCTGCGTCTCCCCCCCGCCCGCCCGGTCCTTGAGTCAAATCCTTCCTGTTCCTCCTTGTCATTTTCCAATAGGCGCAAACTTTGACCCCAGGGATTCCCCCCGCTGGGTGTGGAGGTCCCTCGACAGGTTTTTCCTTCCCCTTGTGAATCCCACTCGCTTCATCTTAAATCCTGTCACTCGGCAGAGTCTCCTGGAGTTTCCCCTGCTGTTTTATCCATGTCTTTGTTTAAGGTGGTCTCCCATTTCTTCAGGCTGCCGAGTCCTCACAGCAAAACCAGGAAGGCAGATTATGATCTGAAGGGCTATGAATTGAGAGAGGGGAACGCGCAGCGAGACCTGGGTGTCCTTGTACACCAGTCGCTGAAGGTAAGCATGCAGGTGTAGCAGGCGGTAAAGAAGGCAAATGGTATGTTGGCCTTCATAGCGAGAGGATTCGAGTACAGGAACAGGGATGTCTTGCTGCAATTGTACAGGGCCTTGGTGAGACCACAGCTGGAATATTGTGAGCAGTTTTGCTCTCCTTATCTGAGGAAGGATGTTCTTGCTATAGAGGGAGAGCAGCGAAGGTTTACCAGACTGATTCCCTATCTGAGGAAGGATGTACTTGCTATAGAGGGAGAGCAGCGAAGGTTTACCAGACTGATTCCTTATCTGAGGAAGGATGTACTTGCTATAGAGGGAGAGCAGTGAAGGTTTACCAGACTGATCCCTGGGATGGCGGCACTGACATATGAGGAGAGATTGAGTCGGTCAGGATTATATTCGCTGGAGTTCAGAAGAACGAGGGGGGGGATCTCATAGAAACCTGTAAAATTCTACCAGGACTAGACAGGGTAGATGCAGGAAGGATGTTCCTGATGGTGGGGGAGTCCAGAACCAGGGGGGTCACAGTCCGAGGATATGGGATAGACCATTTAGGACTGAGATGAGGAGAAATGTCTTCACCCAGAGAGTGGTGAGTCAGTGGAATTCACTACCAAAGAAAATAGTTGAGGCCAGAACATTGTATGTTTTCAAGAAGGAGTTAGATACAGACCTTGGGGGGGTGAAAGGGATCAGAAGGGTATGGGGGAGAAAGCGGGAGCAGGCTATTGAGTTGGATGATCAGCCATAATCATAATGAATGCAGAGCAGGATCGAAGGGCTGAATGGCCTACTCCTGCTCCTAGTTTCTATGTTTCTATTGTGACTGAGGGCTCGGGTTAGAAATGTCGCTTAATGACGTCTTCCAATTCGCTGAAGGCCTCCGAATGTGGGACACTGGGGGCTGTCAAGCTTTGAATTAAACTGCAGGTCTTGCTCCCACAAATACTCAGGAGAATCGCTCTCCTCTTTTCCTCCCCCGTGATTTCGTTGGCTTGAAAGTAGAACTATATATCGAGGCCAGTCCTCAAAGGGGTCGATTCTACCAAACCGTGGCATCTGTGACGAGTATACCTTCCTTTCGTTTTAATTATCTTAGATACGCACAATCGCTGGGTGAGGGACAATACCCGGGTCTGATTTATCCTCATCGCCAGTTTGTCACAGAGTTGATTTTCCAGGCAACTTTACTTGGTGGAAATATTGAACTTTATTTACAAGCCAGCAACAGCAGCTACATATGTGCATCAAGCTCTATAACTAAGGGAGAACTCTCCCTCAGAGGTTCCCCACGCTGCTAACTGATTGGTTCACACAGATCAGGTGATTTTACAACATAGGATTATTCTTAAAGCTACAGTCCTACGTTTATCAAAACTATAATGACTACAGTCACAATAACTCCTCTTGGGGCAATGGTGCTTCAGCTCAGTTGGTGGGTATCATCACTCCAACAGAGCAGTCACCAGGGGTTGCAGACTAACCCTATACCGAAACCCTAACAGCTAACCCTGACCACGCACCCTAACCCAAACTCTAACCCTAACCCTAGCCCTAAACCCCGACCTTAACCCTAACCGTTAACTCTGACCCTCTAACCCTGACCACTCACCCAAACCGTGACCCTAACCCTAACTCCAAACACTAACCCTAACCCTAAACTTAACCCTAACCACTAACCCTAACCCTAATTCCTAACCCGGACCCTCTAACGCTGACCATTCACCCAAACTGTGACCCTAACGCTAACTCCCAAGCCTTAGTTCGAAACCTGACCCCTAACTCTGACCCATCACCCTGACCACTCACCCTGACCTCTCACTCTAACCACCAACCCTAACCCCCAGCCCTAACTCCAAACCCTAATCCCTAAACCTAAACCCTAACCCTAATCCTAACCCTAAAATGAACCCCTAAATCTGACCCCGAACCCTAACCCTAACCCTAAACCTAGCCTGGAACCCTAACTGTGATCACTCCTGCTAACTGTGACCCTAACCCTAACCCCAAACCTGACCCCTAACCCAAACTAATCTCTAACCCTAACCCAAACTAACCCCTAACCCTAACCCAAACTAAACCCTAACCCTAACCCAAAGTAACCCCTAACCCTGACCCAAACCAACCCTAACCCTGACCCTAACCCAAACTAACCCCTAACCATAACCCAAACTAACCCCTAATCCTGACCCTAATCCAAACTAACCCCTAATCCTAACCCAAACTAACCACTAACCCTAACCCTAACCCTAACCCTAACCCTAACCCAAAATAACCCCTAACCCTAACCCAAACTAATCTCTAACCCTAACCCAAACTAACCCTTAACCCTAACCCTAACCCAAACTAACCCCTAACCATAACCCAAACTAACCCCTAATCCTGACCCTAATCCAAACTAACCCCTAACCCTAACCCAAACTAACCCTTAACCCTAATCCTAACCCAAACTAACCACTAACCCTAACCCTAACCCTAACCCAAACTAAGCACTAACACTAACCCAAACTAACCCCTAACCCTAACCCTAATCCAAACTAATCTCTAACCCTAACCCAAACTAACCCTTAACCCTAACCCTAACCCAAACTAACCCCTAACCCTAACCCAAACTAACCCCTAACCCCAACACTAACCCAAACTAACCCCTAACCCCAACACTAACCCATACTCTGGCCCCTAACTCTGACCACTAACCCAAACCTCTAACCCTAAACCAAACGAACCCCTAACCCTAACCTTGTCTCTAACCCCGAACTGTAACTCTGACCCCTAACTCTGACCCCTAACCTTAACACTGATCTCTAACCCAAACCCCTCACCCTATACCCTAATCCCAGCCCTGCCCCATAATCTTAAATCTACGTCCGGCCGCCCTCCCCACCCCCGACGACTCCCTGAGCCACCAGCGAGCGGGGAGAGTTTTACTCCGGCGGCCTTTTCCCAGCCTGTCCGGGTCTCTTCCACCTCCATCAGTTCCTTCCCCCCACTCCCTCCCTCAATCTCCTCTGCTCCAAGGAGAACAGTACCCACCCTCCCACAGCTTCTCCAACCTAACCCTGTGGATAAACCACAGCCCCCACTCCCTCACCGCTGGCACCATTCTGGTCAATCCCCCTCCCCAACCGCAGCCTCTCTGGGATCCTCCCATTCCTTCCCCCTCCCTCCGATAGGGGAACAGACTGCCCGGTGTCTGAGTGTAAATCGGGGGAGAGGTGGGTGAGAGGGTTAATTCCCCCCCCCTCCCTCCGACAGGGGAACAGGCTGCCCGGTGTCTGAGTGTAAATGAGGGGGAGAGGTGGGTGAGAGGGTTAATCCCCCTCCCTCCCTCCAATAGGGGAAGACGCTGCCCGGTGTCTGAGTGTAAATGGCGGTGGGGGGGAGGTGGAAGGGGTGTGGGGTGTGGTCCTGTGACAAGGTGCTGGACCCTCGCTGAGTCCGACATCGATCGCTTCGCCACCTGTCCTGGCTGGGTCTCTGGTTTCGGAACCGTGTGTAGATCAGAGGGAGGTGGTTTAGCCTCTCCTCTTGTTACAGTTTGAATGGGGCCTGTTTCACTCGCTCCCAGCGCTGACAGTGCCCCCTCCTGCAGCTGTCCCGACAGCAGACATGCCAGTCAGCGACGGTGAAGGGTGGGGGGGTGGGGTGGCGGTGGAATGACAACCAGGAGGTTAATCCCTCTGACCCCTGGCGCGCATTCCTAGACACAGATGTCAATTCGTCACGGCTTCAGCGACGGGAGAGACACCTGTCTCCATTCCCCAGCATCGAGGCCACCGAACCCGGATAGAGTAACCACACTCGATTACGGTGATCCCTGAACCAGCTCGTTACTCAATTTAATTAAGCCGCATTCCTCCCGGACCAATTAACTTCCCATTCCCAGCGGCTCAACCCTGCCGGGATATCTGCTCTGCAGCGAGCACTCCCAGAACAGGTACAGCACTGGGTTAGTTACAGAGTAAAGCTCCCTCTACACTGTCCCCATCAAACACTCCCAGGACAGGTACAGCACGGGGTTAGATACACAGTAAATCTCCCTCTACACCGTCCCCATCAAACACTCCCAGGACAGGTACAGCACGGGGTTAGATACACAGTAAATCTCCCTCTACACCGTCCCCATCAAACACTCCCAGGACAGGTACAGCACGGGGTTAGATACACAGTAAATCTCCCTCTACACCGTCCCCATCAAACACTCCCAGGACAGGTACAGCACGGGGTTAGATACAGAGTAAAGCTCCCTCTACACCGTCCCCATCAAACATTCCCAGGACAGGTACAGCACGGGGTTAGATACAGAGTAAATCTCCCTCTACACTGTCCCCATCAAACACTCCCAGGGCAGGTACAGCACGGGGTTAGATACAGAGTAAATCTCCCTCTACACCGCCCCCATCAAACACTCCCAGGACAGGTACAGCACGGGGTTAGATACAGAGTAAATCTCCCTCTACACTGTCCCCATCAAACACTCCCAGGACAGGTACAGCACGGGGTTAGATACACAGTAAATCTCCCTCTACACCGTCCCCATCAAACACTCCCAGGACAGGTACAGCACGGGGTTAGATACACAGTAAATCTCCCTCTACACCGTCCCCATCAAACACTCCCAGGACAGGTACAGCACGGGGTTAGATACACAGTAAATCTCCCTCTACACCGTCCCCATCAAACACTCCCAGGACAGGTACAGCACGGGGTTAGATACAGAGTAAAGCTCCCTCTACACCGTCCCCATCAAACATTCCCAGGACAGGTACAGCACGGGGTTAGATACAGAGTAAATCTCCCTCTACACTGTCCCCATCAAACACTCCCAGGACAGGTACAGCATGGGGTTAGATACAGAGTAAAGCTCCCTCTACACTGTCCCCATCAAACACTCCCAGGACAGGTACAGCACGGGGTTAGATACAGAGTAAATCTCCCTCTACACTGTCCCCATCAAACACTCCCAGGACAGGTACAGCACGGGGTTAGATACAGAGTAAATCTCCCTCTACACTGCCCCCATCAAACATTCCCACGACAGGTACAGCACGGTGTTAGATACAAAGTAAAGCTCCCTCTACACTGTCCCCATCAAACACTCCCTGGACAGGTACAGCACGGGGTTAGATACAGAGTAAATCTCCCTCTACACTGCCCCCATCAAACATTCCCACGACAGGTACAGCACGGTGTTAGATACAAAGTAAAGCTCCCTCTACACTGTCCCCATCAAACACTCCCAGGACAGGTACAGCACAGGGTTAGATACAGAGTAAAGCTCCCTCGACACTGTCCCCATCAAACTCTCCCAGGACAGGTACAGCACGGGGTTAGATACAGAGTAAATCTCCCTCTACACTGTCCCCATCAAACACTCCCAGGATAGGTACAGCATGAGGTTAGATACAGAGTAAATCTCCCTCTACACTGTCCCCATCAAACACTCCCAGGACAGGTACAGCATGGGGTTAGATACAGAGTAAAGCTCCCTCTACACTGTCCCCATCAAACACTCCCAGGACAGGTAAAGCACGGGGTTAGATACACAGTAAATCTCCCTCTACACTGTCCCCATCAAACACTCCCAGGACAGGTACAGCACGGGGTTAGATACAGAGTAAATCTCCCTCTACACTGTCCCCATCAAACACTCCCAGGACAGGTACAGCACGGGGTTAGATACAGAGTAAATCTCCCTCTACACTGTCCCCATCAAACACTCACAGGACAGGTACAGCACGGGGTTAGATACAGAGTAAATCTCCCTCTACACTGTCCCCATCAAACACTCCCAGGACAGGTACAGCACGGGGTTAGATACAGAATAAAGCTCCCTCTACACCGTCCCCGTCAAACACTCACAGGACAGGTACAGCACGGGGTTAGATACAGAGTAAATCTCCCTCTACACCGTCCCCGTCAAACACTCACAGGACAGGTACAGCACGGGGTTAGATACAGAGTAAATCTCCCTCTACACTGTCCCCATCAAACACTCACAGGACAGGTACAGCACGGGGTTAGATACAGAGTAAATCTCCCTCTACACTGTCCCCATCAA